>NW_008824761.1:195253-206773 GCF_000699105.1 Pygoscelis adeliae | reverse complement strand
ACTGATTCAGTTCAGAAAAAAAGAAAAAAAACCAAAACAACTTTAGCTCAGTAAGAAGCAGATGCTCACCCTCCCCTCCCTCCTCTCCATTCCCACCTCCATCTCACCCCACCACACACAAAAAAATGCTTATAACGATGCAATTAAGACCAGATTCTTAAGTCTTGTCCCCATTCCTAAACCTTATCCTCAAAATCTCAACATTCGTAAGTTTGGGACTGTCACTATCACTGAGGTGCACCGCAGTGTATAAACTGCCTCTAGCAAGCCTGGAGAATGGTGTAAGTTCTTATGTATATAGGAAAGTCATCTTTCTTGGAAACAGGGCCAACTGCTCTTAACCAGCTTCACTCTTTTTTTTTATATGGCCACCCCAGCTGCATTCTATGTGCAACCTTCCATGTTGCAAAGTGGTTTTCTTGACAACATGCTCATTTGTACATTCTACAGTATTTCACAACACCTTTAATGTTTCAGTTTAGAAAAGCTGGCCAAGCAAACACATTTCTCATTTTGCACAGACACGCTTCTGCAGTTTGCTAACTGAAAAGGATGCCTGCCAGTATCTCAGATTTTAAATTTTTTTTTAGAGTACATTAAAACTGGGCTTCTTCCACAAGACTCCATTTGCCACATGAATCCTTCCCTCTTAAACCCAGTATTTCCTATTCTCTCAGTAACTTCACCATTTACACATGCCCAGTCTATTATATTGCTGTTCAATGAATTTATTTTCAAGTTGTACAGGGTGCAGATTTGAATCCAGACCAAGTAAATCTGACACACAAGTCCAGAATAATTAGTTCCTTTCAGTCAGTGAAGAGGACTCCATGGGCCTTGCCAATTCCACCATCAGTTCTCTTCCTCACCCTTTCCTCTTCTTAGAGGAAGCCATTTGCCCACTAACCTCCCTGGGCAGCCTGCAGCAATGACAGCTTCATGACAAACACACACTGGAAGACGTGAAAGAGCCGATTCTGATTCGAAAGGAGATGACATCTCCAACTTACTTCCATACTAGCTTCTCTCATTTAGAATCACGGAATGGGTTGGGTTGGAAGGGACCTTTGAAGACCATCTAGTCCAACCCCCTGCCATGGAGGGATATCTTCCACTAGATCAGATTGCTCAAAGCTCCATTCAACCTGACCTTGAACACTTCCAATGGCGATTTCAGCATCAATGTGAACAACCTCTTGCCATGGAGCTGAAAACAGAAGTCTCCATCTTTCCTCTAGCAGAAATAGCTCGCTCTTTCATCACATCAAGCTACACAGAATTCAAGTGCTCTGTCCAGAAAGTTTTAACCTTGTAGCTCTCACGCCCGGTCAGAGAACCAGCCGAGAGAGATTCACACACATTAGAGGCTGAAAGTAAGAAAAAGAGATTTACTTTCTACTTGAATTTATATTTATCCGTGACTAATGTCATCTCTCACTTTCATCACCTTACTCCCAGAAGTCAATACAACCTAAGGTAAGAGCCAACATATCTGAGGACTGACACTGATGCTGCGTTGGAGCTGCTCTGGAGCCACCACAAAGCTGAGAGATGCTCTGAGCCTCCAGTATTATACAAGCAACAGCTAAATAAATATCACATAACTATTTCTAAAATCCACCTATACTTGCTAGAAACAATGAAGAGTCTAAAACTGAAAATAGTATCAATATTCTGCCAGAAAAACACTAAACATTTAAAGTTCCCCTGATGTTTCTACAGGACTGAGTTTTTGCAACTACCAATTTACTGATGACACCCTAGAAAATCAGAAGAAATTGGAAAAGAGCAATAGGTCTAAGGGTATATTTTTTCCCCAACTGCTGCCTTAGAGGCTGCATACCTTACTTATATGGCTACTATTCTAATGACTTAAAGTGAGTGATATTCAGAAGACACTCATCATATTATGAAATGAAAGAACTCAGAATAACCCTCTCTCTTCAAATAAAAGCAATATCATACTGCCATCTCATACATTTCCATCTTTTATTTTCGTATTCTGAGAATTCTCTATACACTGTCACTGCAGTTATCCCTTCTTCCTTCTAAGTTTAAGAGCAGTGACTTCTCTCCAGCTTTCATCTGGAGGTATTTATCTTACAAGCAATCCTGCAGTATGAAATTCAGTTTGTATTGGCACAATGGCTTCACATAAAAACAATCATAATTTTAGCAGAATTCTTATGCTGCAAATCCTTGTTCCCATCTTGACTAACTTTGCAGTAATCCACGTAGTTCATTTGGTTACACAAGGAACCACAGTTCATTTGACATAATCATCTTCCTTTTCTGTTAGTATCTACATTTAGCATCCTAAACCGCCATACTCACTTTTTTTGATGCACGTTCACGATCCTCAACGAACAACTCTGTATACCTGCTGTTCTGCCTTCAGCCATACAAAACTCTACCTTCTGCTTTGATTAGCTGTGGACTTTAAAACAAGCAAACAAACAGAAAACCACCCCACCCTAAGACTCATCAAGCACTTCCCTTCTCAGTCTTCCTTCTGCAAACACCAACCAAGAAACCTGTTTTTCTGATTTACTGACCTCCCCCTTCAGCTTATCGCTTCTGTACAGGAGTTGCCAACAGCAGGAGTCTCCATGGGATTCTGCATCACCGCCATTTTCCACTATGTCTTTTCTACATATGCACCTTCTCTCTTTCCATAGGTCCCCGATTCCCTCCTCCCGTTCATTAATCTTTCTGCCATCTCACAGCCTCTGCCACTGTAATTCATAGCTGTTGCAGGTGGCAAGCCAAGAGCAAGCTGCCTTCATCTGCTAGAACCAGCCACTGAAAAACAATATAGCTGAATCCTTCCTTAGCACCCACATCAGAGACAAACATCCTTGCAACCTTCAGGATGTTAAGCATTATTTACAGAAGCATTAAACAAAGCCTTTCTCCTCAGCTAAACTGGCTTGATGAGAAAAGCAGCATTGCTTGGCCCATGCACAGAGAGCTTTTGTGGACTCCTATTTGCTCTTAATGTTAAGACCCACAAGACTTAACGTTATATAAGGCCACAGACAGAATCATAGAATCATTAAGGTTGGAAGAGACCTCCAAGATCATCGAGTCCAACCGTCAACCCAACACCACCATGCCCCCTAAACCATGTCCCTAAGCGCCTCATCTACACGTCTTTTAAATACTTCCAGGGATGGTGACTCAACCACTTCCCTGGGCAGCCTGTTCCAATGTTTAACCACTCTTTCAGTAAAGAAAGATACATCTGTCCTATCTGTGACACACTGACCTACAGGTTTCAGTGGTCCTTGCTTGCCTACACTACCAATGCCTCTGGACATTTAGGACCTGATGCCTACAAGCACCTGTGCAGTCGCCTGCCTGCATCCCACCTCCTACTTCTAGTGTAAAATCCTCCTGCAGCCCCAGATGTAGGCAGACCTAGATTCATCCTGCCTTAATTAATGTAGCCACATAAGGCTACCTTAGGCCACTCACCATAAAAGCCTTTATCACCAAGCAAGGCACGGTTTGTAAGGAGTAATAATATTCTGCATAAAACATGTCATACATTTTTGGGGAAAAATCCAATGGTTTGAGACACACAAAGTCTTATCCATGTCTAAAACAGAAGCACAGGCTTGTATGCTAATGTTCTTTCCAAGTACATAATCTGTTCATCATAATACATCATACCTCCTTAAAAACTGTGCCTTGCCATCTTCTCACGGCCATGAAACAACTAGCATTACAGCCAGCAGACAAACACACGTGGGATGGGCTTTTCCCCAGGGAAATCCAAGATCTCATCTCTGCTCTGGAGGCATTCCTCTGGATTAAAAACACTAGGGACGTAAGGCTGTCACACTCCTACCTTTGGGAACAGCTAGAGGTGCTTTCCTGCCAGCAGCACTGGTGGCCTCCAACCACCTGGTCCACTCCTGCACAGCCATAGCTGTTTTGGGGGATGAACTGGGAAAATTACTGATTTATTCTTAACTCGGGTTAAACCCCCAAAATTAGGGCAGTTTCTTGATCCAATCCAGCCTGCTGACAGTGGAAGCGGTATGAGTGACGGAGGGACAGGCACCACAGGAGATGGGTGGCAACAGGGACCAGATAGGCCAGCGCTGACATTAAGAGAAGCACAAATAAAACCACAGCCAGCAGCACCTCGGTTAGATTGACTGAGCCAAGACCTGTTCCTCACTAATGAGCGCACAGAAGCAATCTCCATCCACTCTGTATACAACTCAGCACTCGTAACGTACGCAAAACTCTGCTGTATGCTTCTTCTCCCATACGGATGCCCCTTTCAACCCCCCCAGCATGTATCTAACACCAACTTCAGGATAATCTAACACCATGCTCCAGGGATAAAGGAGCTTTTGATATGAAAACCTTAACAAGACCGAATTATGATCAGCAGCCTTTAAAAATAAGTGTATATGAAAATTCCTATACAATAAAAATAAGTTACCTGGTAAATGTAATTTACTTCAGGCTTATCACTCAATCTCTCGCATAAACATAACAAAGAGCATTCAAACCACCCTCCATGGAGTTTAGAAACATTTATAAGACATGAATGATGATCTACAGTGCCTAACTCCACCAAGAAGAAAACATTCCAGGTTGCAGTCCATCAGTTGTGAGTAAGGCACTAATGACCTGATTTTTAGGAGCATTAATTTGTTAACTCCAGGAGGAGTTGGGTTGTTTAACACAGGTGAAACCGGAGCCAGGGATCCCAGTTCAGCACTCCTTATCCAGCAACACTGTCACAGATTCTCTCCAGTCCTCCAGCATCCAGAATTAGCTATTACACCAAGAAACACAGAAACCCGGAATTATTATAAATATCATTTCATGGACATGCAGTGACTTTCAACACAGCCTAAACTCTTCAGAGATATTAATTTAAAAACCTGAACCAAAAGTTTAGGATTTCCTCTAAGCTGCAGCTTTCTCAAGCCAGTATTTGCAAATTATGTTTCACGTTTCCAAGGAAACCAAGTGGGTAATACCTCTTGCAAACAGCCTCCTTCAATATACTTTTCACAGCTACAGGGCTCATAGAAGTTATTCCAGGTCTGACAAAGGAAAGAAGTCACACTTTTCCTTACACCTTCCAAAAAAAACATCAGCCTGCAGAAGCAACGTACGTAGCAAGCATCTACAGAAATCCCTGTGGATTTTGCCATCTGAAGCACACGTATAACAACTCTTGTATTACTCAGCTTTTCTACATATTCTTCCCAGTGGTAGATCTAAAAGTGTCCATTGTCCAATGGTAAACAGCATTCCATCCATTTGCACATGCGAAAATGAGGCACTTCTGAAATGACTTCCAAATTATCAGCCAGTACGCCACCTGTGGAGGTCTGAACATATCTCACCACCCTCTCTAAAAATGTATTACACATCTCATGGTAAAGTTCAAATGATAATGAAGACGAGACCAAATCTAGGGATAGAGTAGCACGTGCTTACTTGATTTTTTCCTATTATTTTTCTTATTTGACAGATATTTAAATCAATTTAAGGCATGACTAGCTTACTGCATCCTGCAGACATAAAATAAATGGTGAGGAGCACAAAATACACTCAAAGTAATTTTGTTGATGGGATCTTTGGAAAAAGCAACATTATCAGTGAAGCAGCAATGACCTAATATCTCCATCTGAAGAAGAGAGGAGGGAAAAGTAAAGCCTGACATTTAAGTAGAAATAACAAGTCTATGAATTCCACTTTGATTAATGTGAAGACTTAAAACTTTAAAACAAAACACCTGCAACAGTATTTTTGTGCTCTTGCACACTGAAGACAGATCAAAGCAACAAAGAAATCCATTTTTCTGTGTGTTCGAAGTTCTGTAAGACTTCTGTTTCCAAAAAGCTAGGTAATGTGCTTTTAAATTATATACTTAAAGAGCATTATGTATCCAAACGTCCTTGCTGAAAAACAAAGACTCTGAAGTTTCACCAGAAGAATCCAGACTAGAAGAATACACATCGCACTCTCACATCTGCTCGCATCTACCTACAAGATGCCCTCGACAACTGTTTAATACACAAAACACATATCCAAAGTTCCTCAGGATGTTGCATTTTGTTCGCTCAGAGAAACTCAACACTGGATAAGACACGGATGCTCTTTGGTGGCTCAGGGTAACAGCAAAAACATCAGCCCTTCGAGAAAGCACCTCAACCTCCTCCTGACGTAACAAGCATGGAGCCAAATCCACGGACTTTGGCTGTAATGAAGTTTACTGCATCCAGCACGAATCTGCAACCTACAAAGATCCACATTCAAGAACAACACACGAAATAAACCTGCAGCTTCTCAACAAGCCTAGAAGGAGCAGCCAGGAGACTCTTTTTACAACAGAGGACTGTTCAAACAACAGAAATTAACCCATTACCACAGAATCACTTTACACGATGGACCAGACATCGCGTTAGCTACGTGAACTTCTGTGGCAAGCAGTGAAAACTGATTTCTGTCTTACAAAACATCTCGAAGTTGTCTGCAGTATAAGAAATGTCATTCCAGAGCTGATGACTGAGATACTAGTAATGGACAAGATCTTCAGTGGATAATAACTAGTGCTGCAATAAGAGAAATCCATGTTGCATGGAAAGTATATTCAGCAGCAAATAGTTTTCAAAAGATCTTAAGTCACCACTGAGCAACAACAGGCTTTCTTTTTGCCAGCATTTACTAAAAAAACACTCATACACATATTTACTTTTCTTGCATTATTTGTGTCCTCCCCCCAAGCCCTTAAGTTAGTAGTTTCTCTCCCCTGCAACCTGCCTTCATCCCAGAGAAGGGCGACTCGCATGGAGTCCAACAGCACAACTGGGAAACAGATGGGAAAGAGCAGAAATACCCTCCCAAGATCCTGGAGCCAGAACAAACACGAGGTCACGTACCAAAGGCAGCCCTCACCCAGAGTGCAGGGAGAGGACAAGGCCAAAGGGACCCTCCTCCTGGACTGCAAGTAAAGTCATGGTCACCTCGAACCTCAGATGTCCCAGTTACAGAAGAGCAGGACACGAAAAGCACCTGACAGCCTGGCCTAAACAGAAGAAATGGAGTCGCCTTCCATGTGGCAACTTGTGAGGTACCACAAGTTTTCCCAAAGATAATGCAAGACACCAGCACCGAGACACCACGTGCAGCTCCAGCTGTCTACTGCACCAGCCCAGAAACCAAGGCGTTATTGCTTCACCGCAGTGTTTTCAGGAACCACTGCAATAAATTTTCAGCAGAAATTCAGGGCTCCAGGGACCTGTAACATGCTATGTCATCTATAACATGAAAATATAAATTAAGGGATGGCTGTTTTTTACATACAGAATTCTGTGCAATGGAAACTAATTCTGCATTTAAAAAAAAAAACCAACTTGAAAGTAAAAAAAAGATAAAAAGTCTAACAGTCATTGCGTGGAGAAAACAAGAGCAACATCACCAGTGAAGAACAACAAACAACATCTAAAAATCCCACTTCAGTAAAAAATGAAATCATTATTAGCCTTTGCAGAAAAAGGATTTTAAGCTAATGACTGCAAGCACTTTAGGCTCACATTTGTTCTTTGCCGTGCAGAGAGCTGTACTCAGAAGACAAAGTTCAAAAGCTCCACGGAGAGCTGTTCACGAGCCTCACACACCACTCCTGGACTGTAAGGGGCTATTTCTTAATAAACTGGTGATTCATAAAGAACATAAAAATCATGAATAGTAGTAAGCCCAAGGGAGGAAAGCACAAGCCTACTTCAAGCACCCCACTGGAAGCCTAAACCAAGACACTGCAGTGTGCACCGGCGAAGAGTTTGTCAGGAGGAGGAACCGGAGCAAACGCTAGGACTGTAACAAGCGATGGGAGGTCGACTGCATTTTATAAAGGTGATGTTTCCCCACAGACCAATTAGTTTTGCAGTAGTGGTATATGATATGTGTGTAAAATCAGCTTTACACTGTGTTTCACTTTCCTTTTTTAAAACACAGGTAAGTGAACACCCATTTGGACTTCCCTCAAGAGCATAAGGAGATACTCTTTTGGCAGAGAGTCTCCATCGTGCCTGGATGTGTTTCTAGCGCTCATTACCTGGTTCACCTTCCTTTCAGGCAGCTCGAAGCATTAATAAAACCTTTCCCCTGGCCGGCACTTTTCAGTTTTCTGACTTGCTGCACAGGGCTACACCGCACAATAGTCCTTGTTCCCGACCCTGATCCTTCTCACAGGATCTGCACCAGTTATGTCAACTTGCACAAATAAAGTGACACAGTCAACAAACTTCCTTTTCCCTCTTTGAAAAGGAGGAAGGGAATTGCATTTCCAGTTGTATTAATTTTTTTTTTTTATCACTCTGCATCCTACATCATCTTGCCTGGTTCCATGAGAAATACAAGTAGAAATGGAGTTATCACGCTGAACAAAACTATACAATGAAAAAGCTAGCAAAAAAAAAAATCTTGCCTTTGGCCTTTCGTTGCTATTTCAAGAAGTCAGGGAGAATGCAGAGGAAAAAAAAGGAGGAAGGCCCATCCTTAGTTTGGTTTCCTTGTAAAATAAGGTTACCTATGATCGCAGTTTTAGAGTCAGAATATGTAGAAATAAAGCTTATTTACATAATTATATCTCCTTGAGAAGACTGAGAAAATAGAGCAGTATATACGTAAGTAAGGAAGAAAGTCTCCAAAAGGGATGAAGTAATTACAGGGAAGAGCCCCAGTTTGTTCGAGTACCAGAAGAACTTTGGTAAGATCACTGTGAAAGAGCACAACTTCCCCAGCAGTCATGGGGGGGGGGAAGGGAGTATCCAAATAACAGCATTATTAAGTTTGAAGTGATCCTGGAAAACCACAGGAAGAAAAAAAACAGAGTGAGCAAGAGACAGAAAGGTCTGAGAAGTGCAGCACAAGGTAAGCACACCAAACACTGAGCCTGGGCGATTCTGCTCAGCTGGTACCTCTAGCCAACGAGCATCCTATTTCATACTTTAGATATAATGCACTGAACAGACATGTCCGAAAAGGCACCTGAGAAATGGGGTGCCAGCGTCATCAGCTGAGAATAAGTGAAATATTTGAAAAAGCTATTGTCATAGGTAGCTTCACAAAATGAGAATAAATGGCTACTCCTATCTTTTGACAATGTTTAATACTCCTAGAAGAAGCAGGCTAACCAACAGTGCTCCAAAACCTGTCTGGTAAAGAAATGGTTTTTTTCTGTAACATTATTATATGTTGTAATGAAAAATTCTGACCCTTATTTAAATTATTCAACAAAATTACATTTGAAATTATGAAACGGATTTACATTCCTTCTTTCATCAATGCCCAAGAAATACTCATTTGCTGTTGAAGTTTCAAAGAAAGTACTAACCTGATAGAAATCACAGATTAAACAAAACTGAAATGTAGTAAACTAATCAATAAGCAGGTGCATGATAACGTATCTTCTTTCTCACAGCTTATTCAACCACCACAGACCAGTAACTAACTCATTCAGAAGCTGAAAAATCTACCGGGAGCAAAAGAAACTAGGTAAATGTGTTTTTCTCTTCCAGTCTTTTAATATAAACAATATGCTGAAGGGCGATACCTACTAGTTCTAAGACTCCCAAGGATATTTTAAAGAGAAACCATGAGTTTCTCTTAATAACCAAGTATTATTTTTCCTTTATTTAATATAAGTTAGTTTCAAACACAAATACTTTTTAGTAAGATTTTTAAAGTAACCTGGCACATTAAAAATAAATCAAAATATTAATAAAAATAATTTCAATGATGTTTTCTACAGCTTCTGAGTTCCAATTTCTAAGTATAGCTGACAAAGTCAATAGTAAAATTAAGCCATCTAGTAAATAAGAAACATCAGTCATATTGTAATATTTAACATGCAAAAATTAGAATTCAGTAAATGAACATTAACTCCACAAGCTTTTTAAATATATAGGTATGCATACAATGCATTCTCTCAGCTAAAAATTTGAGTATACTCTGCATAAAGACTATTTTGTTTGCTACATATCAGCACGCTAAACGTCACTTACCCAATGGGCGCCACTGGGAACGGAAAATCAGTAAGAACTGCAGAAACCAAACAAGATTTAAACTAATTATTTAAATCAAGTTTTCCTGCCTGTTACTTTAAAGTCAAAATGATTTAAATCAATTCACCCTCTTCAACAGCTGCATATTAAAACACTGTTCAATTATGCAAACTCTGAAAACAAAGACGGAGAAGGAATTGACAGGAGATTGGCTGACCACTCACTTAAGAGACAGAGATATAGCAAGGTTAAGTGGCTGGAAGCCCAATATATGGATAAATTCAGGGTACAAATAACGCATAGATATTAGAGTAATTATAACCACCGGAACAGCTTACCAAAGAAAACAGTTGATTCGCCGTTGCATGAAGTTTTTTACATTACAACCGTGTATTCACAAAATGTTCCAGCGCCAAGAGACCATGAATGCTTCATGCAGGCCAAGGTGATACTCTACTGATGGCATTATTTAAATCGAATTAGATGATCATAATGGCCTTTTCTGATCTTCAGATCAATGAATCTACAATTTGATCCCCATGTTGAGATCTTGTATTTCTTCTCACTTCACTAAGTCCTGCCCCCAGTGAGTATAGTCTCATTTGACCTTACAGTACGTTCCTTCTGCTATCTGCTTAAATGCCAACATGTCCACCACCAACTAAAGACTGAACAGAACCAGCCATCATCTGAAACCATCCTTTGGGATGGCACTGAACTCGAAATGCAGCTTCACCCTTCAATTAAGACCTCAAACACACACTTTTCAAAGCCTTTTCACTAAGTCATTGCAGACTTAAACTGTATTTACACGCTGCTCTATGGGGGTACCTAACACGTTCTTTAGCCTACAACACGGGGAACTAAATCCCCCTCTCAACATGGGACTTCATGTTTAGGCAGAAGATTGCTGTACAGAGAGCTAGGAAAGCCTGCATCAGGCACCAAGAGCAAGGATGATAGTTTTAAAGCAAAACAGCTGGAAGTACTGCTAAACCACTGAACTAAGAGCTCAGTTTCAAGCTGGAAGCCTCCTACTAGACATACATATTTTGCAGACATACAGGTCTGCAAAAACAGGGTTTGTATTACAAACTGGGAGAACGAATTGAATTCGGCATCTGTGGCTAAACTCGAACTTGTTCATCCAGGCAGAAATTCTTAAAAGCCTTTGCAACTCGCACGTTGGTTAAACGTGGCTTCATGGCTTTGCTGCTTCTAGGCGGCACTTGCAGCACTGTCAAGATGCTTGTAGGACACAATTCCCGTACTTGACACCGTTGCCAATCCTCAGGCTTCATAAAAGCTGTGGTCTAGTCATTCAACTTTTAAACTGAAAACACCATAATGTCAGACGAATGATGACTGGAATTACTGTTTTGGATCTGTTGTGGTTTAACCCGTCAGGCAGCTAAACACCACACAGCCGTTTGCTCACTCCCCCCGCCAGCCCCGGCGGGGTGGGGGAGAGAATCGG
>NW_008824761.1:187814-194931 GCF_000699105.1 Pygoscelis adeliae | reverse complement strand
GAAGCTGGAAAGGTCCTTGACTAGTGTAAGCACTGCTTAGCAACAACTGAAACATCGGTGTGTTATCAACATTATTCTCCTCCTAAATCCAAAACACAGCACTGTACCAGCTACTAGGAAGAAAATTAACTCTATCCCAGCTGAAACCAGGACAAGATCATATCAAATGATTGCCGTAGCATGTGTCTCATTTCCACTCCCTCCTATAAAAATTACTTTTACAGATTCTTTAATATAGACAAAAATTTTCCGGTTTGCTGAATTAGTTTTAACATTGTATAACACAAGGAGAATATTTCCACTGACTATTTTCATACTTCTAGTATTTAACCGATATGAAAATAAGACTTTTCGTGCTACCCTCACGTTTCTATTTATGATATCACAGTAATATCCAAGGAGTCGGCCTGGAGGCGGGACCAACCCTGGCTTGCTCTGGGTCTGCTGAAAGACGCTCCAGCACCCACGGCCAAACGCAGGGGAGCATCCTCGCCCCACCTGCCCCGCTTGCCGGCCAGGCAGAAGCCGCCATGGAAAGCTACGCTCTCGGGAAGGCAGCCCTGCTCAGGGGGCTTGCCAGTGAGGTGCTAAACAACTGAGAAAATATCCCTTACACGCAGCAAGTAGCAATTTCAAGCATATATATATATATATATATGCTATCATTAAGGGCCACTGGCTTCTTCGGTCAGATGGGTGGAAAGCACAACAAGTACAAGTAGAAAAGTTTTTAAGAAGAAGTGGGGGGGAAGAGTAGTTAAAGTTCCTACACCTTTCATAAAATTAAGGTGGCTTTAAAATAATCCAAGATCCAGAAAATGTGGCTGGGAATAAAAATCAAAGCAGCCTTTTAATGACAAGACACTGTTCACCCAGGCCATCAGCAGAAGGGGTGTCAGAAAACAGCACTCCTCACCTGAAGACAGGCAGGGTAGCGCTGTTGGCAGGAAGCAGAAGGCAGCGCCATAGCTAAGCACACGGTGACGGGAACTGATGGATGGGAACGCGATACATCGACTCATCGACTGCAGTCAAAATTCATCACGAGAAACTTTCTCCTTTTAGGTTTAATTCCTCTTTTTTTTTTTTTCCTTTTTCTTCTCCCCCCTCCCCCCCCCTTTTCTTTTTTTTTTTTGAGGAGAGAGAAAAGACACATCAATGAAAGCCACACGTATGTAGAACTTCAATAATATTTGTGAGGGATATGGAAGTCCAAGTATTTTTCACTTCTGCTGATGGACTTCAGGCTACGCCCACAAGAGGACTGGGGTACCAAACTGCTAAGCTCCCGGTGCTGTCCCTGGCTGAAGGAAGCCACAGCCTGGCTAGGGGTGCCTGCTCTCACAGTGCACAGGGTAAGTTAACATCAAATAACAAAAGCCAAGAGAAGAGCCCACAAAAACTGCTATTCCTTCTTCACCGCAGTCACATCCTGCAGGGCCAGGAATGACCCTCCAAGGATTTAAGCCAAGCCTCCCACCACCTATCTTTAAAGAAGTACAGTGCCCGCATCTATGTGCGACCTAAACATCTGAGACTTCCTCCACTGTCAGCCAAAGGAGAGGTTTTCTGATGGTCTTTTCGCGACGAGAATGATCCCGGCGTCGTGATTTTAGTACACACCTCTGAGGCGAGGATGGGCTAGGCTCCTCTTTTTGGGAAAGGACTGTATTTTATTCAAGATATCCGCCAGAACTGACTGAGGCAAGTGTCTGTGATTGTTATGCGTGGACTCAAGCCTCCCATCCCTGCCTAGTCCACATGCTTCTTTAGCATTGCAATGAAAAAGAAAGATTGCCTTCTTAAATCCAGCAACACATGAAACCGAAAGGAGAGCACATCTCCGGCAAGCACAAAATAAATCCATCTTGGATACTGGCTGGGATGCAAAGAAGAAAAAGTGTACTAAATCTCATGATACTGTATCTTCAAAACAGAAGGTCCAGAATTATTGATATATACTCTTTAGACAAATGTCAAAGACATTTTACCAAAATGTTGATTTAGCTGAATATAGATCTGGAAAGTAAAAGCGAAAATGGCAATGCTTTCCAAAATAGCAGCCTCCAAATCTGCCTGCTAACTAGACTGAGTTTGCATGCTCTCCCTTTCAAAAGGCGAAAAATAATCCACCTTGCTCATTTTTTCCTTTCAGAATTCTGTAGAGCACTGTCTATACAAAAGATTTCCTTGGTGAGATGGAACTAGCGAAAAATTAAGTTGCCTTATAAGTGTTGCCTATTTATAGAAACTGGAAAGGAATGTTTTTCCCCACCTTTGGTTTTATGAGGTTTTTTTGGTTTTATTCTTTAAGAGAAATCTTTTCATTTCCCACTTAACCCAAATTTTCTTGCAACTGAAAGATTCTCTGAAAAAGGAACTGGAAGAGCTCCAACTACTGTCCAACACTTAAAAAGATTTTAAAGTGTCATCAATCACAGCTCTTTACATGCTCTTCTAGAGCACTGCCAACCCATACTTGAAGACTAACTCAAAACTCTTATGCCAGCATTGTGCACCCAAAATAAAGACAGATGCAAAAAAAATATTTCTATATTATTCTGATTTTAAGTCAAGTCCTGCTCAGATTCATGCCAAATGTTACTACAAAATACTCACAGCCATTATCTTTCTTTTTCTCCTGACGACTGATACCATTAAACCTAAATATCTCAGTGGCTACCTCGGATGACAACATGTTATCACATCTACTACAAAAGGTGTCCTCAATTTTTAGCAGACCATCTGAAATGCTGGTCCCATGGAAAAAAAAAAAGGAGTAACATCGATGGTAAATGACAGTAGTCACAGTTATTCTTTGAAATTCATGTTACAAATCTCTAATATTGCGTTATTCCATTTAACAAACTTCAATCATTTCAGCTGAAATTCTCAGTGACTGCTTCTGCCACGTTTGATTTGAAAGTTTTTGAGAACACACCAGTCACTTCTGACAATTTTGGTAGTGGAAAAAAAAGGTAAAAAATAATTCAGAATACTGTGTGTTTGGAAAGATTCTCCTTCAGGGACCCACAGAAAAAGACAGAAACCGCTGGGGTTAGATAGTTGCCTTTACCCACGTCAGTGCCAGTCTGTCGAGACTTGAACAAAATATCCAAGAATTACAGTTCGCCCGTGCTCAGGAAGGCTTCCAGAGCTCGCTGGTAGCACCTCCAACTCCGCTAACAGACCTGAACTTATTTCCAGCCAGCCCGAGCTCTCTGCACATCACCTGCACCAACCCGGCCAGCCAGCATCGCTGTGCTTCCCGCATTGCCGTCAGGGACCTATAAGGCTCCAGAGAAGAGATGCAACACCACCGGCGGCAAAGACCTTCTTGGCCAAAGCGGAGAAAAAGAAACTATTTAGGTAGTCAGCGGGAGGATCAGCGTTAGCATGCATAACCTCATGCTCTTCGCAGCTCTGACCACCGGACAACGTCCCACACTAATTGGGAATTAGGGTCACTGCTTACCACTTTACAGAGAGGGTAACGAAGTGCTTGTCCTAGGTGACATCTGACAAAACCGAGACCAGAACTCAGGTCTCCCGACACGATACATCATCTGATTAATTATCCCCTTTGCGGCGCTGATGTCCAAGGTCATGCATTTGATTGTTCTACATTTAAATGACGAGAACACACTTGCCCCACAGACGGGAACAAAGCTCGGGATTTTTGAGTTCCATCATTACTCTGCTATGTAGCAAATACCATGCCAGCCATTAGCAAAGAGCGTGCTTCATTCCCATCCTGGAGGCTGGTTCACAGAGAGGACAAAAGCTTGCTACTGCTAACCAGACATTCCTTAACTCAAGTGCTGCTGGTCTGCGCTGCAACTCCAAAGCCTGCCAACGCCAGCACTACCAGCGACCCACAAAAGGATAAATACCATTGCACATGAGGGCATTTGTTTATTAAAAAAATAATTAAAAACAATCTATGAACAAATAAACAAACAAGGAGATCAAAAAAAAAATACAGACATTGCTAGGATTGCGTTCAGAGGGTACGAAATGCCAGTGTGCAACCGTCTTGGCAAACTTTATTTAGTATCACTGAGCATACACTGTTAATAGTCTTTAATCATGGGATCTCCCTTGACCCTAACACACACAATTTTAGTTCTGATACACCTTAGCTTTTGCATCCTTGCGATTTTACTGAACTTTCATTTTTTTTTATTTTTAAAAAAAGGAATAATCAGCAAGTCAACACCTAGACAAGTCCTACCCTTGTACCTGCAGCTGAAGGGGCTCCTCTGACACAGGAGCTGATGTGCACAGATGTGGAACGCATGAAGAAACGTAGTCAGTACGAAGCATACAGTCCCTGAACGTATTTCACATGACTTCATATATTCACTCTCAAGTCTGACAATGTATTTCAGTTGAGAAACACTGGGATGGCTCATGCCACCATCCCTTCCCAAAAATGCAGGAAATGACAGAAATAGTTGTAGGACCAAGGCACACCATAATTTAAAGTTGTCTTCTCCAAATCAAAACACATCATTCTGCAGTAGACATAAATGCAAAAAATATTTGTACGTTATAATTTGATTTTGGTTTAGACCAAAGTCTAGGTCATGCTTTCTGATTAATACCGGGAGATTTTACACCGAACTCAAGAAAGGAAAGTCCACACAAGCTCAGTGTTACGCACAGCGTAGACACGCTGACTTTCTGGCAAAGCCACGTTCATTTTTCCTCTTCCTTCTGTCTCTCAGCTTTATTTTAAGAATTCTCTGCCGCCAAAAGGTAAATAAAACTAATTAAAGAATACTCTACCATTTCTGTATTATAGCTATTGCTTGGGCGCAAACATGAGAGCACAGACTCAGAATAAACTTCAAACCTACCAGTCACACCAAACTTTGTAGAAGTACAAGAAAGTTCACAGATTTTAGGGCACCAAGTCTAAGCAGACCTTCTGCACAGAAAAGAGCTTCCAAATGCAAACACAGCACCACGAGCGCAGTTGGGGTTTTTAAATACATATATATACACAAACCAAAAGAGACTGCACAACTACCCTCACATCGGTTCGATTTTACCCACTTTTGCAACAGTGCCACATACGTATATGGGGTCTAGTCAACACTCCAGTCAAGTTTGCCAACATAGCTCTACGCCTAGCTATAAACTACAACAAACATTTTGACACTGAATCCTCAAACATAACTCTTGTTGCTCTTTTTTTTTTTTTGCATTTGGTACCGACTTAAAAAAAAAAAATCATTCAGTTGAAGCAAGAAGACTGTCTAAAGTTCAGTTGTTGAACACAGGGTAAGGTTACACGGAGCTTTTTCCACTGAAGAACGATGTTGAAAGTGTCCTTAGTACTACAGTGCAAAAGCATTAATCTTTTCTGGCGTAAGCATGCATTTAATTTAAAAAAATTAATTTCTTTTTCACTGCATAGGCAGCATAGTCATTTCATGCTTTCACACTTGCACTTCCAAGACTCAAAATTTGTCTTACAGATACAGCACAGCACACCTTGCACAAAAGGAAAGGAAAAGCCACAACCTGACTGCTCAGTACTTTTCTTTACATCTCACTTTGAAACAGCATGCTCATTATATGTTTTCCTCTTGGCTGGGGAAAGTGAGCATGCTTGTGTTTGCAGCTCCTCCTCTTTCAGAGACGCACAGCTGCAGCTGTAGTAAACAACCACTAGTCAGGAGCTGAGAAGGTCAAAGTCTTGGTGCTGCATCCATTTCAGCTTTTCTAAAAACGAAATTTCCGTTTCAAGAAATTAATTTTTCGTTTCATTTTGTAGTTACGTCAAGGAAAGGCAAACCGCAATCATCCCCCAACAAAATACATCAAGACATAATACTTCAAAAGCCACAAGCAAAACACTTCAGTAAAAATAAGTATTTCCCCAGCTTTATTGATATACAAACACCTCATTCACAGCCTCATATTTTACTTGATTCGAACGACTTGGTCAAGACCAACCTTGTATTCATGAGACCTGTTACACAATGCAAATGACACTTACTGAAGGAACAAGCAGGGAGGTCGGCCATCCTGAAAAGCGGCGCCGCTGGCCCCGCAAGGCTCACAGAGGTGATCCAGCAGCCTGAAGCACGAAGGCTACAGCACTACGACTTCGGGAAGGCTAGCCTAAGCGGGCATCATCCACCCAGTGATAAGAAAAGGCACACGCCTTCCCTTTATTTTATAAGCTACCCAAAATCCAAGCAACTGGACGCCCTTCTAGCACTGAAACCTGCACCGAATTAGGCAGACCTTCTGCAACCCCACAGCGTGGCAGAGAGCTCCCCAAGCACCCACCCGTTTTCCTCAAAAACGTGGTCTGTATTTCTGTTTAATTATGGTGGGTACCATCACGCACCACCTCGGTCTGGGTGAAGAAGACGACGGTTGCTACCATGGGGCTTTGCAGCCCAAGCCCTTCGCTGACCCCACTCTACCACCTCCTGGGGGAAGAAGAGCTGGTTCAGCCCCGCCGCACGTTCAGGTCTGGCTCACCCCGACAGAAACAGCTGGCAGCGGACTCCGCGATTAGCCTGTCCTGGAATCTTAAAGTTTATTTTTAAAAGTTGCTACACACAGTCTTCTTGGGCTCTCGGGGGCCTTTCCAGCAAAGGTCTTTCTACAAGAGAGCGCAGGAAGGCCTGGAAATATTACCACTAAGTATTGCTGAGGGATTAAAAAAAAAAAAAAAAAAATTAAAAATACCTCATTTCCCATCCCCCCTTCTTTACAGGTCTGATACTGCCTCACTATCGGAAGCAGAAACCAAACAGTATCTCCCACATCCCAAACTCCTTCCCAGCCCCTCCAGCACACGTGCAATCACTCATCAAACGCCCCACGGTGTATCTCCTCCTCAAAAAGCCTCTTTTTTCCCCTCACAGGTGGGGGATAGAAGAGAAAATACGATTTTTCGCAGCCCCCTTTAAATGCTATTGACTATTCCACAAACTGGGGGCGGGGGAAGCCCAAGCCACCTTGTAAAGCTGCCAGTGTCCTAATGAAAAGGTTTGCCTAAAGAAAGGTGCTCCCCAGACTGCCCCCTTCCCCCCCCGAGTTCCAGGTACCAGACACAGGAAAAGAAAGGAGGGGACAAAAAAAATAATAA
>NW_008824761.1:186824-187648 GCF_000699105.1 Pygoscelis adeliae | reverse complement strand
CGGGCGGCCAAAACCCCAAGCAGGAAGGGGGGGGGGGGGGGGAATAAAAATAAAAAAACATTTAAAAAATTAAAAAAAAATAAATAAAATCCGCATGCAATGTTTCCTTCGCTATGCATGGTCGGTTTGTGACGATAGGTGACACGCCGGCTTGCGGACAGCGGTTTCAAGTTGATTACGTCCCATTACAAAGATAGTCCCCCTCCCCCAGCACGAATAATATATTAAAAAAAAAAAAAAGGGCAGTCTCGGTTTATGCAGCCTTACGTCATCAATAAAATGCTCCTATCGCCCCATCTGTGACCTATTCAGCACAGTTACTAATCCCACGCTAAGACCACTTTGCCGTTCCTGTACATTTCAGAGTTGGAGACCAACCAGAAAGCAGAAAATGGAGCCCATATGCCAGCGCTATATAAAGCAGCCTCGCAAAGTTGCCGCGAATATCTACCTGCCGTGGCGGATTAAAAAGGGAAAAGCAAAAAAAAAAGAAAAAAAAAAAAAAGAAATAGGGGGAGAACACCACCATTTATTTCATGACAGATAATTAAAAAAAAAAATAAATAAATCGGTTTACTTACTTATTTCAGGGGGAGGGGGACTGCCAAAAGCCAGCAGGATTTTACAAGCTCGACACAAACCCCGACGCAAGCGAACTTCTCGCCGGTGCCTCCTGCCAAACTGCTCGTACCTGCTCCCTAAGCGCGTAGAAGGGCCGTTTTCCACGCAAGCCCGTTCGCGGGAGCCAACAAGATCCCGAAAAAACCCGCTGCCTGGAGCGGAGCATCGCATCCCTGCGAACCGTGGAGGGGGATGGATATAAA
>NW_008824761.1:167320-184371 GCF_000699105.1 Pygoscelis adeliae | reverse complement strand
CTCGCGGTTACCTGGCGGGGGCTGAGCTCTGCAAACCTTTCTCTTATCCCCCCCCCCCTTTCCTTCAGCGAGGCACACGGTAGCTTGTGAGAAGTAGGTGAGGCGGCTTTTCTGCACGGAGGTCGGCGCCTAAGTCCGAGTCGCGCCTCTGCAAACTGAGAACTGCCTTTATGGGAAGATTTTTCACACGCAAGGGCTGCAGATGCGGGGTTGTGAAGGCTTTAATAACGGTATACAGAGAAACAGATCCCCAAAATCCTAAAGTTTCTTCAAAACATAAACTCTCCTTATTTCATGGATGTTTTAAAAGAACTTTAAAAAGGAAACAAAAACAGAAATCCTGAGCGTCAGTGTTAAACTCTAAGAAGCGAATCTCTTATTTCTTTTCAAAATTGTTCTTGCGTGTACGTGCTTACACAGTGGAGTGTTTTGGTGGAAAGCTTCTGGCCCATGCCTGAGCGGTGTCAAAGCTATTAAGCTGGCCTGGCAGGTTACCCAGGGATTCCCTTGCCGTGGAGAGCCTTTTGTTAATGTGAAGCTGGTGTGGCTGTTTTCTGCTGCCTCCCCTGTGGTTCGTGTTGCATGAAGTAAACACGGTGTGGCCAGACTGCAGGTGAGCTTTGACCAGCCCTGGCTGCTAAGATGGTTTCTGGGCAATGTTGGGGGGGGGGTTCAATTTAAGGAAGCTTAATAGCCGTGTGAATATTCAGGGTGTCGTGCTGGACCCTGGCAAAAGCTGTGATCAGAGCAGGTAGAAAATGGCAAGTTCTTTATGGGTCCCCACCCCTCGTCCTCCTCAAGTTCAAGCTCGGCTCAACAGCTCCAGAGGATCCCACTCGTAACAATAATTTGGTAAATAAAATGCAGAAAGAGGGATCCCTTGTCTAGTAGGTTGGCCCGTTGCGTGAGTGTGTTTGTAAAAGCCTGTATAGCTTGCCTGTTTACATAGAAAGCCAGGCTAAGCTCAGGTAAATAATTACTGCTAAAACGCTATTACTTTCAGTAAATACAAACTAATGTTTGCTACTCTATGCAATATTTACCGAGGAAGCCAGAAGAACCAGAACCAATGTTTGTTCCCTTAGAGGATTTCATGCCAGCTGCCTGAAACAACGTCTATGCATCGCTTCGTGTGTTCTCCCTGTAACTGCTCCTCTGCCGCCTTTTGGCGTAAACGGTTTAGGTAACATAACCCCCTCGCTATTTGTCCCTGCATCTTACATCTGTTTCCACAAGGCTAAAAAAAAAAAAAAAAGGCAGAATGGCAAATAAGAAGTGCTAAAATGGATATAAACAGAAGTCTACCTTGCAGTCTGTATAAATATATGTCTCGGCAAGCTATAAAGGGGATTAGGCATGATTTGCTATTATAATTTTCCCTCTAGTGTAATCATTTCCTTTGGAGAAAGGTGAGTTAAAATGGAGTTAAAATACAGTCTAATGACCCAAGCAACGTATTTCCTTATTACTCTAGATACAGAACCAGTTCCAACAACTCACTGTAAGTTACATATGCGATTCATTAGATGTCAGAAGATTTTACCCAAGTCAAAAGTTAACGTTGTAACACTTGTTTTAAAAGATAAAATATGCAATCCCACAGGAAGCAGGCTACTATAGAACACCGCTGGAAACATTCCCCAGATAGATGCATAGCTTATATTCAGATTTATCAATAAAAAACACGAGTATTAACATTCATCCTTCTTAACCACTTGGAACAGGGAGCAATGATTTCCCGGCGCTGAGTGTTCTGCAGAGAAAAACTGGTTTCTACCTACCGAGGTTAAAGGATTAATGAATACTTGGCACATGAGAAATGAATAGTGATAGCGGGAAGAAGATTGCATGTAGACAGTGTGATAAGGTGCGTAACAGAGAAACATCATGTCACACACGTTGCTGTGCCCCGAGAAGCAGACGAAGCTCCTTTCTGTTGAATTTCAGATAAAATGTTTTAAAACATCAATATTTATTTTGTCATACTTGGAAATATTTTACTCATTTATCTAATACATCTAAGGAAATCATCTAGAAGAGGGGTTGGCTGACTGACATTTGGTGATAGAATTTGTTCTCCGTGAGCTTCATTATGTGCTATGTTGGCTGTTTACATGGTCTGTTGCCTGCTACTAAGAACTATTACCCATATGCATGAATTTGCCGGGCAGTATCTAAAGCGAAAAATATGTAGCTACATTCGCAGGAGAAACGTATTACATGATTATATATCAATAGATTGATACGGAAGTAGGGATATTACATATTAGTATTTGATATATATCGCAGATTTATAGAGAAATGTAGTTCTCAATCACATGCTTTTATGGAAAACCTGTCCTACTAAATCACCCTCTTGGCTCACTCCATATACCTGACCCCTCTGTTTCCATTCTCATCTAGCTTAACAAAGCTGAGTCTATTTGAAAATGTTCTGGCTTACATTTTAACACAGGAATACTTTGAAAACATTTAGTATTTCTAAAGATTTAGAAAGTTCTCGTTTTTCTTCATTTTTTTTCTCGAAAGAAGGAACTTTAGTCCCATTTCCTATTAATCAATGGGACTTTTCAGCATGCCATTTTTTCAGAAACAAGAGTCTTAAATTTTGAAGCAGGAACCTTAACAGCGTATTGCCATATACAGTTCTAAAAATAGAAAAACATACTTTTGAAAGCCAGGAGAACAAATCGGCCCACGGAACATTTTTGGTTACTTACTTTTTCATAAGCTCGACAAGTGTGTTTACCTGCGTATTTTAGACTTTTTCTGTAACCCTTCTCCACTTCTGCCATATTGCCTACAAAGCAGTACTACTGATCCGCTTTTATCGAGTCCCATCACTTACAATCCCAGATGGCTCTTTCCAGTCTTCCTGTAGCTGTTCTTCCCCTAATGGAGTTTCTTAAAACTTAACAAAAAGAAGGTCCTATAAAATCTCCCCATAACGTTCCTCAGCCTCTCATCTCTCCTATATTTGTCCTCCACTGATAATTTTCTTGACCATTCTTCCCCGATATCCATTGTCCTATTTGCCTTTTGCCTTAGATCCTAATCCAGCAAATGTGCAAATAGATAATACTCTGGGAAGCAATTTGGCAACTTCTACCTTTAACTTAAACATGTTTTAAGTCTTGGTTTTGTTTTGGTTTTTTTGAAGTCAATCATAATGAATCAGTCATTTTTCAAAATAGAGAATGGCATCACCAGCAGAGAGCACACTGGAACCTCAGAACAAAAGAAAACAGAAAATCAATAGCATATTTTAACAATGTGAGCCTGAAACAACTAAAGATACATCTGAAATAAATCAGTAATGTGCTGAATATTGAGAGATTTTGTCATTTAAATTAACACCAGTTATAAAAAAACACTCAAGTTATCTATTGTTTATTCCATTTCAGCTTGTATTCAATTTTCTAACTCAAATAAACTAAAAAAAAAAAAAAATCAACCTTGCCACCCAAACCAAAACCTCAATGCGTTTTTATTTAAGATGCATGGTTAGACAAAAGCTTTAACAAATTACATGATGCATTTTAGAAGACAGATTGTGTTCATTTGCTGAACTTAGGGAAACCTTTGGGTTGACAGATAATCAATTCAAATACCTGCAGTTGAGGGATTGCGTTACTAATTCCTTTCACAAGCCTTCCCTTTTGGATACAGGCATGTAAAAGGTTTTTTTTTTGCCAAGGACTTGACCACATCAGCAGATGCAGCCTTTCGGGTATGGTTGTTGTCTTGCAATCCAGCCTGTGATCATCTGCCAAGCGCTTCCTCCGCTCCTTCTCCACTCAAATTGGTGTTCAACTCAACATGAATACACGAGCCGTGCGCCGACAGCCGCCATCAAGCAAGAGATTGCAAACTTTTTGGGGGCAAGGACGTCAGCTTCTATTTCTTTGAATCTACTTATCAAGTATTTCAACATGCACGGCACTCTACCATCAAATGCTAGGGTTTATTGTCAACTTCTAGGTGGCCATTGACAAAAATGGTCAATCTAAAACGTGGAAGTACAACCCACAAGTAGCACTATGGTATTTCACGTGGCTCACTCAAACATCAGCAGTAATATTCCTTCAGTATGAAAATCATAGCTTTTGTACACCACATTTGTGTTTTTTCTGTACTTTGTATAAAACAATTGTTCGTTCTTAGACAGACAATCAGGACATCTTCCCTTCAGCTCACTCTCCTTAAAAAAAAAAACAACAAAACCAACCTAACTCAGCGCATAAATGGCAGTGTTAATGTACACAGTGCAGCCTCTCTGGTATAATGTATATAACGGAGAATAATTTGGTTACACTGCGCAAAAGAGGAAAATTATAATCTGGTATAATAGGTGCATGTTTTCCTCCAGGGACAGAGATCAAAATACTCAATTTGCCAGATCTAGACTAGCAATGTTGCCAAGACACATATTCTAGGGAAGTGGGGCCGCACAGTATTAATGCTTCGCTCCCTTGATCCGAAAGCGCTGTGCCCTTTCTATAACCTCGGGTTGAGATCATGCACTACTTCTTAATTTATTTTTTTTTAAACTTGCCTTCTTTTAGCAAGAGCCCTTGAAGGGTTATGAGCTTATTTAAGAGGCAGAAGAACAGGAGGGACAGTTCCTTATTTAGTATAATCCGACATTGGCAAAAGTTAGTAGGGAGTAGGAAGTCATCAAGGAACGTGTTCTGGGAAAGAAGGAGGTTTGGGGTTTTGCATCTCTCCGATGTTTGGTTAATGTTTTTGTAAGAAAAAAAAATGGAGACAAGCACTTCCTGGCCCTGGACACTGTGTCAATTCAATGCCCAGGAAGGGAATGGTCTGCTCTGGATTTTAATTTCAAAACTCTGTATTTTGTAGCTGAATTTATCGACCTAAACATCACCCTGAGAAAATGTCTTGCATCATTTTAAGCTCCATGTTCAATTTCATTATCTCAGCTCCTCATATTGAATTCTGTGTTGTTTGGTTGTTTAGGAGACAACAAGAAAAAAAAAGGGATCTCTGAAACAGTTCTTATAGAGAGAGGTGTACTTTATTCTCATATGAACATTAAAGCTACTACATCTCTTTCGGTAAGATGGAGACATGGTGTGGGACAATCTTTCCAAATTTTCCCTGTAACTCCCACTGTGTTGTGTTCTCTGTGTCTCCATAAAATTGGAGATACCTACTTTGTTCCCTGTGCATGGTTTTCATATGCTACAAAAGAAGTTCTGCACGTGAAAGACCTGGAGAAGCCGTTTCAAAGCCAGAAGAAATGTTTCAGAAATGGTTGGGGCACGGGACTGAGAAGCGCTCTGCAGGCAGGTTAGCGAAGGAGCACGTTCAGCTGGGCATGGATGTGATTTCGTACTTAGTAGGCAGCCAAAAACATCTGGGATGTCTTCTTTGCGGATAGTATCATAACAATCTTCCACGATTTTCTTGACAGGTTTTAGGTATAACAAATATTTTCAAGAAAATCTTTTTTTTCCCAGTTGTTTTTAATTCAGCAAAGTTCTTTGTTCTCCATGGAGGTATTAAATAAATTACAACAGAATAAATCTCCAAGCAAATAAGGACTTAGATGCTTTTTCTTTACTGGGACAGCATTCCTCCTCTCCCAACTCCCACCCTGTCTTACAGATGCTTTCTTGTATTATTAAGGCACTCATGTTGATATCTTCTGTTTTGATCTCAAGGCCACGCAACTTGGCTTTTCCGGTACCAGAATCTCTTGGATTCGGGAGATATTTACCTGGCCTCAAGAATGGAAAAGATTCAGAATCAGAGTGGAAATGGGACACATTGAAAATGGTTCTTTTCAACACTTCTGTTATTTAATTAGGTTGGCTTGAAATGCCTGGGTTCGCACCTGGGCATCATGGACATATCCATGGTCGTGGTGATTTCTGGATCGTGTGATTTCTGGATCAAAAGTTGATGGCTCACAAGCGTTAAGAGGCTTCCTCTGGGCTCAGTTGTACATATCGCATTTCAGATGAGTAAATTATTTTTTTCTTTAATTAGTTATATTTTTTTTAAATGGGGAATTTCACAGATTATTAACCATAGTTGTGCCACTGGGTATCAATCCAACAGCTGAAAAACCGAAGCATCGTATTGTAGCAATTGCTTACTTAATGTCTGGGCTTGTTTGCGTGGTTTTTGTTTTTTAAACTAAGAGAATGAATTCATCTGAGTGACTGAAAAGCTCAGTAAATACCAGTACCAATTCTGTTTCTAATGACAACTGATGACATGATTTTTACAAATGGTTGAGCACTTGGCAAATGCTAACCATAGAAATCGAATGAGCTGAAAGAAACTCCGGTCTGCCCTATTGTCGCTACTGAGCTGACAGATGGGAAAAAGAGGAGGAGGTTGTGATGCTCTCCCAGAAGCCCAGGGGCACACCGCAAAATGACTGCTGAAGCATCTTGAAAGACTGTAAGTGAGAGAGGAGCAGATTTCCGAAGAGCAGACATCACCTATATTTTGCTTTAAAAGTTCTAACACAGCCCCTCCAAACGGGCTGACCAAGTTCTCTGCAGAGCAGCTAGCACCAGAGCTCATTCGAACCTTAGCAGTGGAGGTAAAATTGAATTTCCTCGAAGGAGGGAGGTGCTGGAGCCAGGCCGCCTGCTCCAGCAGCTGCTGGGGGAGCGGAAGGGCAGGGCTACCATTACAGCTGCCCCAAGCAGGTGGCCCAAACGCCAGCATCTGCCGCTGCCCTGGACACCGTCACCTGCCTGGGCACCATCAGCATGGCCGGGGCGCTTTGCTACCCCGGCCGTCTGCTGCTGCGAACAGCTGCCCGCTCCGCCGGTGCCTAAGCTGCAGGGAAAATCCTCCGGTATGTGGAAAAGCCTGTAAGCCCCAGAATAAGAATTGAGAAATCGGTGGTGGCAGTCTGTTGAGATCAGATCACTCGGCCTTGCCTTTCCTTACCTGTCTTTTTTTTTTTCCCCTCAATTAGTCGAATGTGTCTCCTTTGGTTTTGAAAAAAGTGACTCGAGAAGTTAAAAGTACCAAACTTCAGTAGCTTCACCCATATGTGCTGCGCGCCTCAGGCTAGACAGCACATATTGGTAGCCAGACTGAGAAGAACATTTACCACATTACCTCTTAAAAACTCACTTTATTTTTCTTGTTGAGCTGGCTCCCATCCAATGTGACACTCCAGCGTGAGCCATGCAGTGACAGCAACAGCCTCCATGGAAACACACCGGAGCATGAGGCCAGCCGTGGGGTAGAGAGAAAAGGCAGCTCCGTCCTTCTCCTTAGTCTGCTGCGTATTTTCTCTGAACAGGCTTTCTTTTCATTTTTAAAGCGTTATTAGGAGTGCCCCTCCTATGCCACCACGTCTTCGGTATGTCTCTTGTAGTGATGCAAAGTCACGCTGAACCTGGAAAACCTGGGGCTGATTGCAAGGCATCCCCATCTCACAGCCCCAGCACTAGGGACCTCCACTCCTCTTTTTTGCGCGCTGGAGCCAGGAGGGGAGCCTGCCCCTGTGACCGAGACACAAATAAATGCTGGCTGCGGTGGGTGGAGGTTTGAACGCGCATTGCGGAGCGAGGGGCTCTGCCCTGCCGGCAGCCTCGTCGCTGCTGTGCTGAAGGCGCTGCAGACTGAAGGTCTCTTTTCGGCAAAAAAGGAGGTAGAATGCAGCAAAGGGGAACGGTATCTTAGAAATTTCCTCAACGTCTTTCAGAATTTCACATACCCCCACTTCGCCCAGGAACAGGTTTATTGGGAAAAGGGTGGGTGGAGGGGAGATCTTAAGCAGGTTGCTCTCCCAGTAGAGTAACTGGGGAGAGTTTGATGGTCAGGATGCCCTGAGGAGGAAATCCCTCATCGTCGTCATGGCTATCACCATGCCTGCCTCTCCACCATACCAAAAACTCACTCCCCGACCTAATAGCAGCATGCAAAGTTGTCTAATGCCATTATTATATAATCGATGATATAATCTTCCCTTAATATTTCTCTGAAATTTTCCTTTTCTTTTCCCCCAGACTGCCTTGAA
The DNA here is from genome assembly GCF_000699105.1 of Pygoscelis adeliae. NCBI lineage: Eukaryota > Metazoa > Chordata > Aves > Sphenisciformes > Spheniscidae > Pygoscelis > Pygoscelis adeliae. The sequence goes on along the minus strand of NW_008824761.1, from coordinate 176,354 downwards.
GTAAATCTCTCAGCCTGACTATCCACTCTTCGATGCAGACGGTGAACCGGGTAGCTGTTTGGCATTGTTTCAAGTGTTTCAGCGTTTCACAGATGACAGGCTAAATCTGGCAAAATTTGCGAGCCTACAGGCTAGCTGCTACTGTGCTCAACTTCTAGACACCTGGCTTTACATCCACAGACAACACGACAACACCGGCTTTTGCCGCACATCGCTCGTAGGCTCCTAGTACTGAATTCGTGGCGTGCAGTGTGAAATACCCATTCTGTATATGTCACAGGGAGAATCAGGTGCCTGGGATTCACCACAGCCAGAGTACTGAGCCTCTTAAACTCAGAAGAACGACTGAAATCAGTTACATAGTAGAATTTCCCCCGTCTCAGCACCTAAGGAGCATAAGCACGGGCTGCGAGGCAGTACCTTTATGGGCTTGGGAGTCACAGCCCGCTACCCTCTCGAGCTGAGCACCTTAGCCATCTTTTCCAGGGGCTGAATCAGCTCACTTCGTTGTTTTTTTTTTTTTAAATGATGTGTCAGTACCCTGACAATATTTTATATATATATGACATGTAATACAATATGTAATAAGCACATTTTAATGTATAATGCTTTAATAGATATGTTATGAATAATAATACACAGCAGGCACCTAGGTGATGTATCTCCTACCTCTCTCATCTCCCAGCACCACTCCTTATATTAGCTGTGCTTGTCTGAGGGACTGGGATATTTCTGACTAAATGCGGACTGTAAGTATTTACAGCAGGACCAAGCACCCTTGCACCCTCTCTAATGGAAAAAGATACTCACCTTTAGGGTCTGACTCATCTCATCCTAAAATAGGTCTCTAAATTTTACTGGTATCGCCAGACATCTTTGTCGTGCCAAACGCTTCAGTGGGCATCAGGAGCACACTTGGCTTCAGCGTGGACTCCAGCTCTTTTGACACTGATTCGGTCGCTCCTCATGTCTTTGCTGTCCCAAGTGCTTTGGGTGTTTGTGGGTAACACCAGCTCACCTAGGCTAATTCTGCTCTGAAATCTTTTAGGCGTAACAACAGGTCTTTATAAATCTGGCCACTGTTTCCTTAGCTAAATTTCCTCACAAGACTGTTTGTCCCTGGTGTCTCAGACACACAGGAAAACTAACTGCACAGCAAGCCATCATAAGGGGAGCCAATCACCTGGCTTCCTAAGTGATGCTCTCTGATCTACTGAAATTACTTGTCCGAGATAGCCAAGGGCTCTAGGACTCCAGTTAACATCCTTAATATCTGTTTTCAATGTATGAGACTAGGTCCTGAGATGATGTCAGTTTGAACATCTACATTGAGTTAGTGGTCCTGGGCGTGTTTATCAAGCTGGGGATGTGGCCCATGAACTCTGTGTGTCTTCCCAGTATCTTTCACATCACTTTTCACCTTTTCTCCTCCTTCTCCTCACCTATCTCTCATTCCCAGAGAGCCTGATCATTCCAACATCTTTATAGTGTAATACATTAAAAAGAAACTTTGTTGGCTACCTTAAAGCACTTTATATCACTTTAAATCACTCACACTACCACAGCAATACTGCAAAGAATGCCATCTAATTTACATAAAGTCACCCAGAGGTTAATTAGTATATGGAGGTAAATTTCCAAAAGAGCGCACCAGGAAAAAAGCAGCAAAAAGCAATTCTTTCCTTAATTGGTTTTGTACACACACCTCTCATTCTATGTTTTACAAATGTACTCGGTAATTTCTGTCTTCATTTTCTGGGCAGATTGCATGTCAGGTAGAAAGGAAGTCTGTCATTGTGTCTGTCTGAGTGGTTACTTGCTGACCTTTTGTTGTGGGATAGACTATTTGGAAACATTGCCATCACATTCCATCACAATTGCATGGTAGGTGCTGTAATGCTACACTCACGTGCATCCTCTACAGTGGAACAAAAAAAATAATTCCCAGTTATCTTTCTATTTGAATAACGGCTGGGAAGTGTTGATAAAAACATCACATTAGAATGACATAAAATAGTACACATCCCCAGCTCTGTCCGCATTGTGGAACGGAGGGAAGGTGCTCACCTGGCGAGCCCACGTGCCGGAGGAAGACCAGGGCATTTAATGTTAGTAGGGAGGGGCAAAAGCGATTATTTTTCTGTTTGAAAAGAAACACTCTGAGGGACCATCAGAAACCGTCCCCAGGTGACCAAGGAAGAAGACCGTCTCGGAGCCTTGCTGGATTCACCTCTGACTCTGGACACCCAGAGCTGTGTATTGGCTCCATACCCACCTCTGGATCCTGAGACTTCAGTGGAAGTGGTTATGCTTTTCTACGAGAGCTTTAATGGACACAGTCCAGGTTAATTCGAAGACCTTCCTTCTCTCAGCAATAATAGCGTACACTTCCACTATCACGACCCAGAAAACGTGATGGGTTACACTACAGTGTTTCTGATGAGAGGTTTTAGCATTAGCATTTACTGCAGCTAGACTTCTGCCTAAGCCTGAATCTTGATAACCTAGAAATGCTTAACAATGTTGAGTTTGGCTTTTTAAATATGAGTTAAAAGCTATGTTTTCTTAGAGGCTTTGGAGCTATTCTAACCCCAACATGTGTCTTTCTCCGAAGCAAGTAGGAGAAATCCCTACAGCAGGGTTGAATAGCAGTAGCAGACTATAAAGCCTTCAGCTTTATTTCTGTCTTCTCCACCAAGCTGGTTAGACACCTGACAAAGCGATCCCGATGGCGGAGCCAAGGATCTACTCAAGTTCATGCTAGAAGCAGAACACCTCCTGCCCCTGGATGCAGAGTCAAAACCACGGGCACGCCGTGCTGTACGGCCTCCGCTGCCTTCCTGATCGCTCCTCCCCTCTCTCTGCAGTAGCAAGGTGGTGGCTCCACCACCGCTCCTTTGAAGGATGAAGTGGGTTTGCAGTTCTGTAACTGTTATTTCTGGTGAACACTTCTACAAAGGCTGCCTAGAAAGCAGACCTGATGCAAACGTTTCCATGGTGAGGGGATACACAGTGGTACAGCCTCTCCCTGGTCACATGAAAGCAGATGTTACATTCGGCAGTGGTAGTAAGGTAACCGGAGCCCTTCCGTTTTCTTTGGTCATGAATAAATCTGTCCTTGACAAGTAACATCCCTGTGTTCATTTCAAAGTTGTAATATAATAAGAATACCAATAATCAACGTTGAACTTACTTATTCTATTTACGCATCCATTATTCCTTCTTATTCTCTGTGCCTAAGAAAGTGTTCTTTCTCTCCCTTTAAACAGCTCTTGTCCATTGTTGGTGTTTACAATCTTCTTATTGTTGCTGAGGATTCTCCTATTCCCTCCCTGTCGTCGTTTAGCAAAGCTAAATGCATTTCGTTATTTTAATCTTTCTTGAAAAGTCAATCCCTTAATTAGAATCTATGGTCGTGGAGTTCCACCGGGTGTCTGCAGGCTAAACACCATGAAGGCTATTTTCTTACTAATTGTGCTTACAGACAGGACATTTGTTAGTGTTGTTGATGGCATTAGTTTGGTGGTTTTTTTTTTTTTTAAAGACTTTATCTAGGTGAGACGCAAAAGGCAGAATTCATTAAATCAGATTTTCAAAGGATCAAAGCCTACAAGGCATAGAAAGTGATTTTCTTGGTTGGGATTTTAAACTGAAACATGCAAAGACAAACCTCAAAGCCAGGGGTTTGCAGAAGGAGCATGTCAAAATCTCTCTCTAAAACACAGAGATTTTAAGATTATGCTTGTGAAAGAAGGCTGTCAAATGTTGATCCGCTCTCTCTCCTACCAATTGCTAATGAGCATCAAAAAATGTGGAAACACTCCTTGATTCCTAACCTACTGAATACATTTTGCTAAAGAGACATTTGGAGATTCAGTGGGAAGAACAGCAATGCCCCCCCCCCCCAAAAAAAGCCTACCTTGTCCTTTCTCACTTTTGTCTCCAGTTTTGCTCGCTAATCAGCCTGCATGCAAGTTTTTAGGAAGGATTTAGCTCTTCTAGCATGCAATGGAAGAAGAATCAGAGAACCTTTACACAGACATCACAACAACTTTTTGAAATAAGTTTTGATGGGCTTCTCAGTGTGTCATTTCTTTTCTGTGTACCTCTTAGGGATGTAAATTTTTTACACTTGCAATTGCCTTCCACAGCACCACACATACTAGTCTAGACACAATAAATGTAGTAACAACCTACCTGAAGGATGTATCTTTACCCTGCATATAAATTTACTGTAGCTTGAATGTTTCTTATGCTGGGATGTGTCCCATTTGATTCAGTTCTATCTAAATTATTTCATTGCCCATGAGCTAAAACAAAAGTTGCATTGTTTGGACATACAAGGTAACGGTATTCCATCAAGGTGTGCTCAGAGTGTGTCTCTACCTATATCTCCTCTGTCCACCATTTCATAATACAGAGGTTATTAGGATCAGCTGTGTAGCGTGGCTTCCTCTACAACGCTTGGGTTGAATCCTGTTCTGTCACTCTGCTACGTTATCCAGTCACTTCTCCTGCGTGCTGCATTGTAATTTGCTGTCCACTTCCACTCTAAAAAGTAGTCTCTTTAAGGCATTTCTCCTTCACTTGGGAGATGAGTCCTAGCAGCTGGGACTTCCTAGTCCTTGCCATGGCCACAACTGAATTTTTCACATCAGTCCTAGACCTGATGTGGCCTTACCCCTGGTGACAATTGCCAATATGGCACCAGAAGACCACACTAACGATTTAGCTATGTGGCTAATCGCACGCAAGTGTTTGGACCTGTGCCCCGGTTACTGGCACGGACGTGACTTGAGAACAAGTACCTGTTGGGCCGTACCGTTACTGTGCCTTTGGGGGTGCCCGTGTCTTTTTATATGAGCTTCACAGTGTTTTGTGCCACCTGTAGCATCTATACCTCCCCTGCGAGCAATCGCTGCACCATGTCCGCATCATCCATCTCATTCCCCTCTTCCACCCCTCTGTTACAGCTGCTGAGGTAGACAGGCTTTCTCTTCCCTGCTCTCCTTCTGCCCATGTGACCTTTCCTGTGCCACCCACACAGTGGCTTAATGTGAGCAGCAGCAGAGCTTACGAATTTCCCCAGCACTGTGATTTAAGCATTCTTGTGGTATTTAGGAGCTGCAGCCTAAAACCCTGACAGTTCAAAAACTGTCCCATTTCCAAGGTGATATGGCTAACACCGAAGTCCAAAAGGTTAAAGCCCCTCTGGGAATTTCAGAAGAGGCTGGGCATCTTGTCTGGAGCACGACAGATCTTAGGTGAAAGACATTTCCTGACACTGAGCTGCATCTGAGCCGGCTCAAAACTTTTCTTTGAGGGATTTGACAGCAGACCAGGATGTTTCTGGAGAGTAAACGTCTAGTGGGTTAGACAGTGCTGGAGAGTAGGCATTCTGGATCCCTGGGATTTAGGCACGTGGATTTTGTCGAAGTCCCAACATAATTTTGAAAGGTGTATGTGTTGCTACTAATGCCTGCTCCTCAAAAATTCTGGCAAAAAATTGCATGTGCTAATACCTATACACCTATCTATATACCTATATACCCATATACCTATACCCATATACCTGCTGACTTTGATTTTCAATGAAAACCCTGTATTTACAGGACTAAATGACGTGTCTGCACCAAAAGGCCCTTGGCATACAGCTCGCCACTGTGCATTGTACGCTGCAGCTCCGTCCCAGGCCGAGGTGCCAAACACTCTGAAGTTCAGCCATCCTGGTACCGTAAATGGGGAGATTCATTCCTCCTGTGTAAATAGGAGACAATCTAGCTTCCAGGTAGCACAGAAAAACAGAAGTGAATGCTTTTCCCCTTAGAAGAGTAAAAAGCATCTGTAGAGGGAAGACCCATCCTTTAAAAGCATGAAAAATATTTAAATTTGGCAGAGAACAAAATATTTTGAAGTGATGCAACACGAAACAGGCACTGACACCCCTACTGAAACGTGACACTGGTTGCAGGATGTTCAGGCACTCCTGCTGGGACAGATAATCTGCATTTAAATTACAAGATTCAACCATATGTCTGGCTGGGAAATGAAAAGGTTGGAGTGATAGATACCACCTTGTGCTTCTGCTGTTGGAGTCTTTCATCCTGCTCAGTCACTCTCACGCACCGTGATCTGTTCCAGGATAAACTCTCTTCCTATTAAATAATATCTGAATGTCTCCAGGGCCTGTTTCAGAACCGAGCAGTCTCTTTTTTCTCAGAAACTATATATCAAATCTTTGGTGGGAGCAAGCTTTTGACTAATATTCTCCTCTGGTTATTTAACTTGTAATAACTTATCAATTTAACCCATGCAACTTTTATTTGAGGTTTAGGCTATGACATATGATTGGAGATTTGTACCGTTCAATTTAGGAAAAGGTAAATCTTCCTCATTTACAAAAAGGGTACACTCTACTCCCCCACTCTTGGGTGTGTGTGCATGTGTTTTAAAATAAGAGAGCAATATTTCCCTATAACTCAAGTAATTTTTAGGGTTTTTTTTGCCCAGCTGGTATTGGTTAGCCTTCGCCATTCTCTTTCAGTGGGAAAAACATATTTTTGTTGCACCTTCAAGTCAAAACAGCATCTTCTTTGTAGCTGCTGGATGTATTCTGTGATGGCTTGGATTTTACTTTTTGTAGATTGTGAGAAATTACTATTATAATATTTCCAGTAATTTAGTTGCACGTCCTGAACAAAAATAGAATTAATTGGTGAGAAAAATCTCATTTTTAGTATTATGAAGAAGGAAAAATAAAACAGCATAAGAACAAAGATGTCTGAAATAGAGGGTCTTTTCCCACATTTTCAGTGTGTTACTGTTTCTGGACTTTTTTTTTTTTGATGTGCCATTGCACATGTCTCGGATTTAAGAAACACAGCGTAATGCAGGCTTAGTGATTTGATGATGGTACCAGCGAGTGGTAAAGGCTCTATCTGGGTTCAGAAATCTGGTTGCTGTAAAATCAGAAATACTCCCAGAATTTATAGTCTTCATTGCAACCCTTGGAGGCAGCCGGGGAGGACACTCTGCACAGCATCAGCGCGTTGCCGTCCTTGTAAATGCCGCTTGGAGTTTGATGGGGACATTTCTAAGCTACACGTGCAAGGAGCTGAGCTGAAAGCTGGCGCGCTTCAGAGGGAGAATCTGCTCGCGAGATCTTCCAAGGATGATGACAACGCGGCGCTTTCCCCGGGGAATTTTCTGGAAAAGACGGGTTTGCAGGTGAGCGAGACAGAGGTCAAAAGAAGCCTTGCTGTGGTCTATTTTCTGTCCGTCCGAGCCGCTTGCTGTGGTTTGCCCTCCCCGCTTTTGAGCCCCTGCTGTTGGGCTGAGCTCCTGGCTGAGCCCTGGCCAAATCGGTGTGGCGTGAGGAGCGTCACCATCACCGGTGGTGGCGGGGGGGACTCCCTGTGGCCCCGGGCTGCTGCCCGGCTTCTGCTGTCTCCAGCCACCGAGGCGGAGCTTTGAACTCAGCTCTCACCTGCACATCTCTGTGCTTTTATCACCATTTAGGAAAAAAAGGAAAAAGACCATTAGTTTACACCAAGTGTGAACTAATAAAAAGGGACGTCCCTGTGAATTGCTCGCAGAATTGTCACTGGCCTCTAGCAAGAACAAAGAAATAGAAGAATTTGCGTAATGACTCTGAAGGTACGTATTTTCATATACTTTTTATTGTTGTTTTATTTCAGGGCAGTTTTAATTAAAAGTAAGCACTGGCAATAATCATATGGTATATGCTTCCTTTTGGTAGCTCTGAAAGATCTTTTCTTCTTAAAAGATGCTGATAGTGAGGTTGATAAATCATCTAAATGAGCGTGCATGAAAACTTGTAAAATCTAATTTGATGCAGAATTTTTCCACACATGGCATATATCCTAAGTAAGTTGTTTTATAAGAGAGACCAGAGAGTTTTATGGAGTGTGGTTTGGTGTATAGTATAAATGCATATAATTTTCTATATACACCATACACAAAATACGATAGGTACCTGTTTAAAGGAAGACAGCATGACAAACCTCTAGGAGCCACAAAGTCTACCTGGTACGTATTACGTATCTTAACAATTGCCTAATGGATGTGCTGATGCCAAAAGAACCCTTTGGGTCTTTCTGAGAAGAATACATACATAAGCTTCCATGAAATATGTCATCCCTTTCACTCATTTATACTAAGGAAATACCAACAAAACACTGTGTTTAAATAGCTTTAAGGATCCGATATAAATCAACAATAGCCAGGAAATTTAAGAAAACCAAAGCCTGACACTCCCTCCTCAGCACATTACACCCTGTTTTTGCAAAGCAAGTTAGAAGCCTTGGGTATCCCTCCTCATTTTCAGTTCTTGATTTATGTCAGACCTTATGGGAAAAGTACCAGCAATAACAGAAGCTTCCACCTCAGACCTTGCACGGCAAGCGTTCAGATGAAATCACAAGAAATCACATGACCTTTACATAAAATATCAGTAATTTTTTGGCCTGAGAGACCACTACCCAGCAGCTGAGACCGAGTCCCCCGCTCTACCCGGCAGCAACCTGTGGCACCCCCAGCTGCCTGGCCAGCGCTGGTACAGATGCAATGCCCTGCAGAAGGGAGGGACGCTGTATACCTGCCAGAGGAGCAGCCCTCCAAAGCCTGTGGGACATTTTCCATGCTGGCTTTGGTTCACTGGCTGGGGTGATCCCGGGGTGGCAGCGCTGCCTGTATCACTGCTGCCAAGCCCTTATGCTCCCAGCGGCCCCCAGAGCTGGCCTATGGTCAGGGTGGTACTGCATCGCGGCCCCCTCCGCACAGTCACGCTGCTGGGAGAGGACCCTGGTGCCCAGTTTTCAAGCTTCAGTATATATTTCAGTATGTACATATTGGCATACGTAACGCCAATACACAGTCAGTCTCAATCTTTTTCCTCCGATGCTACCCAGAAAGTTAAATCATTATAAGACCCACTGTTTTTTTGTTATGGATTAAGACAAGTTGAAAATATTTCATTCCAATGCAGGGTTAGTTGATGTAGGAGGATTAGATT
>NW_008824761.1:149254-167302 GCF_000699105.1 Pygoscelis adeliae | reverse complement strand
TGATAACTGCTTGGCATCAAGCCCCAGCACCTGCTTTGGACCCATGGAAAAGGAAGGAGGCGTCTTCTCCAAAGCCTTCTGGGCACCTCTAACCCCAGCAGCCTCGTCCTACCCCTGCAGCAGCTGCTCCCATCCTACCCTTGTCATCCCAGGGTCCTACCCTTGTCGTCCTTGGGCCCTGGGGATTCCTCCCGGCCGGAGGCAGAGCTGTCACCACCTCTGCAGCTGCGGGAACACCCTGGGAAACAGAGAGGTGGGCCAGGACCTGAGGACTCAGGGAGAAACAGGGTGTGAATGAAAGCCCCGGCTCACTTTGCTGCTTCGTCATTCTAGTTACAACGTTGATTCATAGTGAAACAATTTGGTGAAAAGAAAAAAAAAGACTTCCCTGTAAGAAGATTTCTTTTCATTGTCAACTTTCACACAGTCAGAGGAAGAAATCCCCTAGGCAATTAGAGCTTCTAACGTTACAGGCACAAGGTCTGTTTTGAGAAAACAAACAGGTCAGCATTTTTAAAGTTATTTTTTCAACCTTTAGACACATTGGCAAGGCATCGATTCAGTGGGGGTTTTTTTTCATGAAGGCATATAGACAGGACAGCACAGTACCAGCTGCGAGTGCAATACGCCGCTGGTCTGTTAATGATAAAGAGCAACAATGCGAAGGAGCCATAAACCAGACAAAGCAAAAGGAGGAGAGAGGCATCCACAGAAGTGGGTGTGTGGCAGCTACCCAATTATTGGAGATTTCCCTGGTACTAGTATCTAAAGTCATTAGTGTAAACGCAGCATTGGTTAGGGACATCTGCACAGCTGTGAGTAGCTGAGGGGTTTTGTTTTGGTTTTTTGTTCCAAGTCCTGCTTTCCATAGTGGCAGTAGTGTAAAAATAAACTAAAATCAGTTTACAGGGAAATGTATAAAGGCAGTATAATAATGGCTCCACTCTTGCAGCTTGCACCCTCTATTAAAAACTAGCCCTGAATTTTCATAATATAACTTAACAAAGATAACAGCATTTAAAAAGAAACATGATCATTTTAAGCTTTTATCTTAAAATTCTGTCCTCATTTATGCTAAGTAGCCCCTCTGACTTAAATCTGTTTATTACAGTAAGGTGAGTTGCACTTGTAGCAATCAGTGGAAAACATGAGATCGTTCCTACTAAAATAGAAATTTCAGTGTTCCTATACATATATTTGGAGAGAGTGAAAGATCCAGCATGTGTAATATGATTTTCAGCCAGCGTGGTGAATTTGTGTTGTACAGGTAAAATAGGAAACCAGACTATAGAGTTTGAAAAAGGAGAGGAGAGGAGACTTACTTTAATAAATACATGCTAGAGCCAGAAGCTATCAGTTTCATAGCATTTTTCCCCCGAAGTGTATCTGTGACGTGCAGAGCCAACAGCGGAGGTATTTCCCAAACTCGGCCCCCGACCTTGCAGCTGGACCCTGTCCCTGCACAGCCTCCCGCTGGCCCCAGCAGACTTTCAGACAAGCCTAGATGGTTGCGCGTGCAGATGTGATAACTTGACCGGTGAGCTAGATAAGACACGTTTCCTAACCCAGAGGGCAAACAATTTTAAGGGCACGTGACTGCCTCCCCTCCACAGGAGAAACCCGCACTTCACCCAGGACGTCTCCGCTTGGGACAGCCGTGGTTTCAGAGGATGGCAGGGGGCTGTCATCCAGAGGCAGGGATTCTGCATGGCAGCTCTGTGAACGTGCCAAAGGACTGGAGGGAAGATATGAAGAGAAGACGAATCTGTTCAGCACTAAACATGTTTATTTTAACTTCTCTGAAGCCTCTGAAAAATCACTAAGCAAAACTCCAGGGTATAAATCACAGTGAGAGAGAGAAAGAAAAAGGGCAAGTGAAAGAAAGTCATTACTTTGATTGGCAATGAAAGATTACTCAGGATCCATAACTGTGTTTACCTAGCTCAGCTCTAAGTTCACCATTCCAAAACCCTCGAAAGAAACTCATGTTAAAAACAAAAAACATACCAAAAAAGCCCAAAGCGTTCACAAGAAAATGACTTGTGTAACGACAAGTGGAAATTCGGCGTTTGCCGCCTATGCTCACACTGCTACATTTTCTTTACTATTAAAAGCATATTTCATAGGATTCTAAGCTTTCTCTACTAAGAGTTTGAATTACAGAATAAAGGCTAAAATGATGAACATAAAGATAGCTATCTGATTTTTTTTTTCCTCTTCAGTTTCATCTCCTTCAGCTACGCCTTAGTGCAGCCCAATTTACAGTATAAGACCGGAAAGTCAGTACTAGGCACACAGTTACAATAAGTACTGTTCTCACTTGTTCACTATAAGCTCCCTATTTCCTTCTTAAAAGTTGTTTTCAAAAGGATCTGCTTGCATAATTGTGCAGCAGCAAGCCCTGGTAGCCTCAATCCCCGAGAATGTTTCCAATGACCTCTTCCTGCCCAGTTTTTCCATGAGAGAGAGAGGAGTGTTGGGAAAGGGGGAGCCGACAGCGTTACCAGCGGGTAAATGAGTAGACAGATGCAGAACAGGGATTAGTGTTTTCATAGAAAAAATTTTTTTTTTTCCTTTTTTTTCGCCCTCGTGTTAGGATCACTTTTAAACCCCCCCCCTTTTTAACATTTCATGTCCTTTTGGTTGGCACAGGCCTTCCAGCAACACAGTAGACCCTACTTTTAGAGGTGAGAATATTCAAGCAGAGGAACGGGCGCGTTTCACCCACACAATGGCTGACGGCATCAAACCCAGACTGTGGATCAGTCCTGGCTACGAAGAGGCCGGGTAGCTTTGCAGTGACAGTATGAGCCAACGTGGCCATTTGCACGACAGATAAGTAAGTGCAAACAAAGGGTGGGAGGGCGGTAGCTAGAGCATCAAAAATGAAATGTCTGCTTCTGAGGGGAGCCGAGCTCGCTAATGCAAACAAACCTGTACCACATGTGTAGCAAATCTAGATTTGTTTATTTACAGTATTAATTTTGGCTATGGAGAACTCTTCAAAAACCGAAGGGCAAAATGACCTTGAGAAGTTCACATTATTAAGAATTAATTATTACCCTCTGACAGACCCCATTTATCACCATGAAAACCAGATACATTAATTAGAGCGCTTCTGGCATCGGAGCAAACCTGTTCCCTTCATGTTAGATTTTGTTTTAGATTTTGTTCCCAGAGGGAGCACAGGAATTCTTAAATGTACCAAAGAGCAGTTTAAAGATTTTCCACTATGATGAGTTTAAAAGTTTGGTTTTTTTTTTGTCCCTGAATCAAGCTCCATAATAACCTCCATAATCAAAGAATTATCTTTGCTAGTGACAGACAAAATTAATAATCAGAGTTTCGGTTTTTAACCCTGCCTGCCACTTACAGCACTGACACTGCGGACCACGGGGTAGATGATTATTCAGCAATTAACATTATGTGATGTTGCTGAATGCAGCATATTTCCAGTAGCTTAAAAACATGCCACGCTGTGGCAATGCAGAGTAGGCAGCTTTTAAAGTTTGGATTCATTCTAAGTGAAAGTCTCCCATGACTCGTTCAGCTTCTGCCATTACCTTATGTATTGTGATAACGGTGTAATGCAAAGTAGGGATTTAAAAGGACAAGAACATAAATGCTTCTTCGAGATTGATGGCATTTTGCTCGTTGCCTGTGCGTCAAGAGGACGGAGGGAGCTTGCTGCGTTGCAATTTCCCACTCCTACTCCTAAATGAAAACTTCACACTTGGATCAAACCCTGTATTTGTCTCCAGGACAAAATTTCCCATCAGATTAAGACCTGCAAGATTTGGTCCCATAGGGAAGAACTCAGGAGTCCTCAGTAACATCCTGAGGAGCCCTTACCACTTTGTTAGCCACGATCAGCTGCAAAGTCCCCACCATCGCTTTGGTCACATTTTTCCCTGGATGGGAAAAAAAAAATCCGTGCAAATACGATGCCCCCGTGCTCCCTACTCTTAACTATTCACCCCAAACGGTCTGCCTCTTTAAATGAAGCACAGGCCGGAACACGCTATCTGCTTCTCAGAAAGCCGAAGGTGGATGCGTGCCAGGGATTTGTGCAGCTTCCTGGCTTTGCTGATAAAGAAAGGCCACTGTGAGGTAAACCTCTGCTCTCTCCCAACACGTTTCCTCTGCTGCTGCCCAGAAACAAGGGACCCGAGAAGACACGGAAAACATGGAGACCGCGGCACCAGAGCCAACCTCCTGCGCAGGAGGAGGCCTCGGAAGAGTTCGCGCGCTTCTACATTTAGAAATGTGAGCTTCGAGCCCGAGCATTTGCATCAGCGGGTGGAAAGTATGAGAAAGCACACCTAATGCTGAAAGTTAATGATAGCATTTGACCATGTTAACCAGTAAATGACAAGGCAGGGTCATGGGAGTTAATTATTCAAGTAAGTGACTGCTAAAAGAAATATTTAAGAAATGCTGGTAGTTTGCACTGACTGCAATGGAAAGTGACTAATCATTTCAAAGCTTAACCTTGACAGCTCTAAGCAGACCCTTCTTGCTCTTTTTCTAGTTTTGTTTTTTAAATCAATATTGTCTACCTCGCAGGCAGAACATTAAAGGTTTTGCAGCAAAAAAAACCCCAAGCTGGCTAGAAAGGCACCTGTGGCATGAAGACAAGAGCTTCAGGAGAGAAGCAATCTGGTTTAGAGGGGTTCAGCTTTGGGAGAAGGGGGCTCTCGCCTCAGCTCCCGACCTCCCGCGTGATGTGGGGCCGCTCTCCTCGCCTCTCGGAACTTGTGTATTTAGGTTATAACCTCTTTGGGGCAAACTCTACCTTGTTTGTACAGTGCCAAGCACAATCAGGCCCTGCTCGCCGCTGATGTCCCTCGGCACTGCCATGATATAAACACTAACGAAAAGAGACGGCTCATACCTGCGTAGCCCCAGCTGAATCCACCACTTAAAAAAATTCATTATTTTTTTGGTGCCCGGATAATTTAAAAAACTCCCAGGCAAAATACAATTACTGCCCTGCCATAACCGCTAAGCTTCCGCGGGACATAGCTGCATAATTTTAAGAGCCAAACATTCCACTAGACCTCTTTGTTTCAACAACCAAATACCAGAGAGGGAGGTAATACTGACAATGTATTTTTCTTCTTATGTATGCTGAACTGCTTTACAACTTCTAATACTGATATATGAGTCTACAATATGAAAAAAAAGGCAAGTATAAGCTAACATTTTATAACAAGACTACAGCATATAAACAGCACTCCTCATCCCAAGTGTACTTAAATTGGACATACAGTTGTCACTTGACCTCTCAGGGAAGTGCAGCTGTCTCCAGACTGGGACACCGCATGTGTATAATAAACAATATTTGAGGGTCGGACATGGACAGGAATCATTTCTTCCCACTTACAGCTCTGGTAAGGATAAAGCAAAAAATAAACACACATTTAATGTGTATACGCCTATTAAGATACTGAAACTAAGAGGAAGGCAGACTTGGAGAACCTAAATATGAAGAATATATTATAGAGGGTAAAAATGAAATTTGAGGTGGAAGATGAAAGGGCAACTAAGTGAATATTATTTTTTCTTAAAAAAAAAAAAAAAAGCCTTTGAGGTTATAATCTGGTTATTTAGAAGCCTGGCTTTACCCTTATCTGAAAACCAGAACTCCCAGTGTTATTTGTGCCCATCGGTGGGGTGGGCTCTGCACTGGAATACATCCTGTGGGAATACCTCAAAGGGAAGACTGCAAAATCCTCGGCAGTATTGCCTATGGGAAAAAATTAATTCCTCAAGAGTAATTCATTCTTGATGTGTAGCACGAAATCACGGAGGTTGTGGGACCTTCCTATTCTTCCTGCTCATGTTGTAGGGGTGCTAGAGAGGTTATCTTACTGGGTTCTCAAAGAGACAAGGAAGTCCACTTGTAAGATGAGTCAACATGTAGGCATGGTTAGGCCTTTGTTAAATGTTGCCTTGCATCTGTTGCCCAAAATGGCTCTTCAGCAACAATCCACAGTCCCCTGGGTATATACTACAGTGATTACCCTTGTCACAAGTCTAAGTCTTGCTGCCCAGGGTGCCATTGTCCCTGGAACTCCTGGAACAGCTTTCAAACGGTTGGCTTGATCTAGAAATGGGCCGTCCTTCCTGCTAGTCCACCCTTGTGAGCACAGTTG
Organism: Pygoscelis adeliae; assembly: GCF_000699105.1. NCBI lineage: Eukaryota > Metazoa > Chordata > Aves > Sphenisciformes > Spheniscidae > Pygoscelis > Pygoscelis adeliae. The sequence continues at coordinate 161,144 of NW_008824761.1, read as the reverse complement.
CCACCTCTGCAAACAAACATGCACAGCTGGGAGAGAGAATATTCAGGCTGAACTTGAGGACAGTCTCAGGTAGCAGTCCTTGGCCTCCTAGCAGGGACCATGAAAGCTAAACTTCAGAAAAAGCAAGTAAATAGAGATGTTCATTCAGATAATCAGAGGACTCGTAAAGCTGGGTTACCACAAAGATTGCTGCAACACTGAGTGACAGACATATGACCCATTCTACCAGAATACATGAGAAGACAGGAGAAAGTCCAGGACCACGCTTGTGACTGAATGCCATTTTCTCTATCAGTGGAGCGGTCCCAAATGTCATGGGGAGCTATCAGTGGCCAGGAGGAAGGAATCTCAGCCACGGTTAGAAGAAGTGTACTCAATGAGCAAGGCAAGGGTGGTGGGAGGCAGGGGGCATAAGTGTAAAGAGAACCTTTTGTGCAACTCACACCTGAGAACAAATATAGAAGAACATAAAGAAAATTTAAAGTTATCATTGCAAACAATCCAGTGGCAAGTCAGCCTACATTAAGGGTAAGCTTGTAAAATAAGCATGCAAATTAAAGATTGCAGAAAGCAGAGGTTTGGTTTTCAAGTCCTGTTGCTCAAGTCAAGAACAATTTACTCTCCTGCGGTACTTGGACTGAGGCAGAGGGATGCGGTAAAGGCAGCGTGGGTGGTTCATAGTGTTCACTTTGCTTTGGTCTGGGAAGCTAGGAAGCCACAACCATTCTTTGATTGTAGACCTTTTGTTGCTCTAAGAATGAATGTCCCTTTTGTCCTCTAAGAATCCAATTTTTGTGTTTAGGAAGACAGTCTTTGACCCTCTCCTGGACTAGGAATGGAAGCCAACTGAAGCAGCAGGATGCTGTTCTTCCAAAACTACTTTGTGGTGCTCTCTTTTGATGCCATTGCTGGCATCATGCAAACCAGGATGATTTCAAGCTACTTTGCTAATTTGTCTTCATCAGCCTATACCAATGGTGATAACCACTGCTTGTAATACGTTTTTTCAATCTCCCCTTTACCATTCTTGCACTCATTCCCTAGGAATAATTTCAGCTGGTGGTTATAGATCTTCAGCTCAACATTACGTGTCCCAGAGCAGGCAGAGGGGACGAAGAGTGGCTCTTCATCATCCTTTCTTGATGTCACCCTGCTTATTTTTCTGAGTATCTTTATGGGGAAATTTTCAGTCAGTTTTGAGGTTTCCTTCCTTCTGTAAACCTACCAGCTTTAGATAGCGTGGCAGGGTACATACTGTCAGATAAGAGTTGGTACTCAGATGTGCCTGAGCTCCCTTTATAGTCATTGGACATGATTCAGGAGCAACAGTCACATATTTAGTGCATTTTTAGGAACAGCAAGGTATCCACAGTTCTGTCTACCTGTCTAGCCTCCAGCTGCCACTGCGGAAGGGTCTTCTGTGGGTCAGTCCTGGGTCACATCTGCCACCTCCACATGGACATCTTGGATACCGTGAGTGATCTCAAACAGCACTAGATCCTTATCTGTGGACAAATAAATTAAGCTCCTATCTCACATCATCTAGCTCTGTCTGTATTTACTGGTAAGAAATAGGTGTCTGTTTATCTCGCCTATCTGAGAATGGGCTGGTGTGCCCCCTGGGGATTCCTGTCTCTACCCACTGATTTAATAGGAATTTAGATGAGTAGGTGAGGTGCGATGACTTATTTTTAGATGGCTATAGTGAGGTGAAATGAATCCCATCCATACTGGCACATGATTAATGTTGGAACAGTAAGCACCTTGCACTTTGCTCTTACTTGTCGTAATAATTTTGGTTAGATTTAATGTGTTTTAAAAAGTGTTTCCACTTTTACTAAATTGATCGTTGTTAATTATAATCCAATAAATTTTAGAAGAGGATTTAAAGGATAATGATTTATGCATCTATGTTCAAAAATCAGAAATATCAGACAGCAAGCCAGCAAACTCCTACTGAATTCAGAACATGCATTTGAGAAGTGATTTCAAATCCCCATGCAAGTCAAAGAGAGGGAGAAGTATGTACAAGACATATTGCTATATTGTGACAAACCATAAAGAAGCTTTCAGCTATATAGCGTCTTGACAGGCTGTTCAGAATCAGGTGTTTAACCTCACTCTTTACCTTGATAATCAGGTTTCCCTCTTTGCTTCACACATATATTACGCCATCCTCAACACACAAAAGAAAAAAAAAAAGGTGATATTTTCTTTACTGAGAGCCAACTTTGTCGTGATGCACCCCATCACTCTTCTCGTCTTTTATCATAAGAAAAGCATCCTGTACTTGCTTGTATAGCAAACAGATCTTTCCCAGCAGTAGTCCTGATATCCGGAATAGGGATTTATGAGGCCAGGAAGCAAAGTGTAGTCTTGCCCCTCAAGAATAACTGTTAGTGTGTTAATCTGAAAAAAAAACCCACCAAAAAACCCCAAACCCAAGCATAACATTTTTTTCTTAAGTCCTGTCTCTCTAAAGATACGGGCTTTACTTACTTCCTCTGAGCAGTCAGCATTCACGTTAGTGACACAACCTCACTAACCCATTAATGCTTATAAAACTCCATAACAGTACTCAAAAAGTATTTGTAGACTCAAAAATAGAAGTCAGGGCATATTGTTATTATAAACAACACCTTTTTTGCAGTGTTCATTCCACAAATTTAGTTATTCATTGCTCAGTCACACCTAGCAAGGTAGTCTTTCTGGACAATAAATACCTACAATACCTGGTGTTTTTCATGCATTATCTGTATCATCTACTTTTCTTAGATTGCCCTATTCTGAGCACTATTCAAACAGCTGCTGCAGTTACTGAATTTCTCCTGGTATATCCCACTCAGCTGCCGTGTCTCAAAAGAATTCTGCTGGTCTGCTGAGGACCTGCACGTGAGATGCTAGAAGGAGTGAGGAGGTGCAGGGAAATATCTAAAATGTCTAAAAACACCCAAGAAAAATTGAATTCTATCAGATAAAATAAACGTACCTGTGCAAACTTGGCTCTGAGTTCTCATAATTCTCTTAGTGCGCTACTGGTATTTCACAGCTTGTTATAAAAATGCCTCATGCAGGGCACTGCGAGGAAGTGAGTGGTGATACTTGTCCACAATGTCTTGGACTTTTTGTGAAGATGCATGTCGTGAGCATAGGCAGCGTGCACACTGCATCAATGCCGGTGGCTGCACGCTACCAATAAAACTTTCAAGGTATAGAAATGGACTGAGTTGGTTTCTGTTATTGTTGTTTTTCTGAGTTAGGGAAATACAGGATGTGGGACTACTTCCGCTGACTAAAATGACAGCAAGAATCAGGAAAAAAATAAGCTGATAGACACAATGATTATAATGTTTATAATTCCTCTCAGAACCAGTTATCTGTTGTACTACACCTAAGATCAAGGTGTAGCCTATGTATATAAATAAAAAGCAGAAAAAAACAGGTGAAATATTTGGGGCTAATTACATGCTGAATGTGTCAACTGCAGAAATATTGGGCCAAATTTTCAGCAGCATTGCTACACATTGGGTTTGATTGTGTCATTCTTCAGCATTTCTCTAGATCAACTGTCCTCAAATCACTGTATTTCTGAGTAGATACCAGCCTTTGTGCCCAAATTCAGTGAGGGTATAATAAGTGTAACACAGGAAAGTGATTTTTTTACTTCAGTTGATCACCACTTTACACATGTACCCTATACTGTATTTATCCTTTTGGCAAAAAAAATGTCTAAAAATAGCCATTACGAGCAATAGGAACTCTGGATGAAGGGACCAGCTTAAAGAAAATCTGAAAATTAATGTCTTTTGAAGGCACCTATGCTATTCAAAGGTCAGGCACATGCTGCTCTTTCCTTGCTTCTTAATAACGAACCAGTAAGTTTGTTTCATGGTAACAATAATAGCCACTGTACCAATTCAATCCAGCACTCTACATACAGCGATACTGACATCTGATGATACTTGTGACAGATTATTATGGTCCTCCATCATCACAGTGCAGTAAAAATTCAAGGCTGCTGTAAAAATTAATTTGGCCATGAAACTGGCCTACAGTTATTCCCCCCACCCCCAAGTACTGCAATATTGATGTATACAAGTCATCAGACATGACTCTGTGAGGGTATTAGATGTACATAAAGCTTGCAGAGAGAAACAGGGGGTGCAAAAAAACCCCAAAATATTCCAAAACCAACTACTTAAAGTGCATCTTTTTACATCTCCTGTGTCATTACAGACAGTACCAAGAGCAAGTGACTTAGCAGTATCTAGGATGTTTTGAAAACCTACTACCAGTGAGCTGGTAATACCATTTCACCTTTCATACAGAGACTACTGATTCAAAGTCTGGCCTGAGTCAATCTGACCAAGAAAATGATCTAATTTAATTGCTGATTTGAAGTAAGTCAGTAGTTTTAGTGAAAACCCTAAGGATGAAAGTCTTCATTACAAAACCACAGCCATCCCTAGGACTCCTCTGGATCCTCAGAAAAGGCGAAGGAACTGCATACCTAGAAGAAGAAACTGGTCATTCGCATCAAGTTAGGGAAAAGCTAGGGACGCTGTGTGGTGCTGCTGGTGGCAGGGCAGCGCAAGAAGCTGTATCTCCTGTCGACGGAAGACTTTTCTCTGAGACTTATCAAAGGGACTAGTTCTACATTCATTCAGTAAAATACTGATTTGGAGGTCAAAACAAGTACTGTCTCCTGCTAAGGAGGGGAATATAAATATAAACATAAAGGGATGTAAGCTATATCCTTGGGTTTTGCCTCGTTTGCTTAATCGCTTTTGTATTCTCAGTTTGTAGAGCATCTGTATAATCCGTACATGATAATAAGTTCATGCACAAACTTTAGTACGCACAGTGCTGCAGAAGTTGAACAAACCTTGTCAATCACAGAACACAGGAAAGCCTGTTGGTGGAACAAATTTGCTGCATGCTTTAATTGTAGTCAAAGAGGCCTAGCTTCCCCTAGATTTTCATGGTTTGTTGTTCAACTAGAATTTCTTCCATACATCTGAAATTTGCTCCAGGTTATACGATGTTTTGTGGTCCATCACAACATGGCATATTACCAATTGATACTATATAATCCACGATGAAAATATGCCCTTAATGCTCCATGACAAATGGAAAGAATTTGGGGATCTCATTTAAAACAGTAGAGGGGAAATGGAATAGAGACACAGAGAATATGGAATAGAACTACAGAGCCCAGCTCTGTAGTTTAAATTTATCCTTTTCGTTAAAGAGAAAGGGGTATACAAGTAAGAGGTATCTGAAACTTAGATTATTCGTAAGAGGGAGTCAATGGCTTAGGCTCTTCTGAGTTGGCTTGCCCATTTTTTTAACTTCTTCCTACCCATACTTATTTCTCTAATAAATGTGCCAGTATTATTTTGAATATGCTTTTATGATATTAAAATAGGCCTTCTGGAAAACTCATTTAGCATTTGAGTATAACTATATTCTATAATTCTATAGAATTAGAAAAACAGAAGAGAAAACTTCGCCTTCTTGAAATCAGTGAAAACAGCCCTTTTGACTACTCAAAGACTGCAGCTGCACCATTTTTTTATTTTCTTTTAACACTCCACAGCATGATAGATGCAATGCCAACACAAAGAAAGGTATATGGTCTCTACTCCAAACAGCAAGCGTTGCCAAAGAGAAAATTTTCTATTATATTCTACGAACTAGTTTCAAACTCTATGGCCGTGTGGTTTTTAATAAATTCTATAGGCTTTTAAAATGTTATCCACAGATTCTCTCAGTTTAATTACTTTTAAAAATCTATCATCCTTTTCCAGGGATCTGCTTATTAATATTAAAATTATAGTGTTAATACTTTTTGGTTCAGACTTGTTTGTAAGTAGTACAGTGTGACAGTACTGTAGGAGAAGAATTAATTATAATTTTAAATGTATCCAAATATTTTGAAAAAGAAATAAATAGATTTGATTACTGCATATGATCTACTTAATGCACATGTAAGTAGATGTTTAAATACTTTGCATTTGCAACTAGAATTGAGCCTTTTTATCCTACCTGCAGCTGGGCTACAAACCGAGTGCATAAATAACAGGTGTTCTAGTTTCAGTGAATTATTTCTCAGCTTCCTCAGGGACAGTTAAGCCACTAAATATTTCTCGTATGCACCTTAAAATATAGAGTCTCGAATCAAACCCCTGTCATTGTGGGAATGCCTCATGTTGAGATTAACCATTCTCTTATTTGAAGATTTTTCTTCTGGATCAGTGGCTGGCTGTTCCAGAACAGCCAATGTTCATGGCCAACACCAAATAGGCACAAAAAAAATCTCATTTTCTTTCACCAAAATTTGACTTTGTTTTCATGATGCTGCACAATGCATTTTAATTAAAAGGTTTTAAGGAGCTGAAGTGAGATAGAGCCTGGAAACTATTCTACATTCTTCTGTGCCTTTGAGTTCTTCCCTTTTCTTCCCTCCTCTCCTTCTACCATGTCCAAGACGAACAGCATTGCATCAGTGCGGTGGCAGATGACCAACAGTGCTACATTTAGCTGTTTGTAATAAACATTCCCTGAATGATGGGAAATATTTCTACTTTGGGAACTAAGTATGATGCCTGAATGAGCAAGAGACAAGAACTGAAAATCAGCCCCAGGAATCTTGCATGACTGCAAAACTTTACCATTAAAAATAATTGTCACTGGTAAAGCTGGGATTATTTGTACTCATATAAATTCACCTTTGCTGACTGAAGCTTTAATTATTGCATTTTGAGGCAGACTTTTTGGTATAGTAATACAGTTGAAGACATTTCATGATCATAATTAACTGGAAGACATAACATTGACTAAGGACCAAAACCAACTCAAAATCAATATGAAACATGGATACCTCATGGGACCAAAAAGGTTACCGTAAGAGAGTATTCTTCACTGAGTAGGTATATTCCTAGATGGTTTTGGCCCCTATGCTGTTGAAATTGTTATCACAGACCCCTAAAGAAAAGACAAAAATATTGCCCCTAAAGTCTGCAGAAGACTGAAAGATTAGGGGAATGACCAGTCAGTATCACAGAGAACTTTGTTCAGTAAATAGTTTAATAAAACTACTTGTATTTCAACATGGTGACAGGAAAACTCATTCATCTGCAAATAATGGGGGAAGAAATGAGTCTGAAGCAGCTTGTGAGAAATAAATCAGGTGAACAGGGTGTCACATGGTAATGCAAGGCTTACATGTAACCCAAGAATTTTGTACTCAGAAAGTGTAGGAAGGCTACATACTGCTGTATTTCATCCTGCTGGAATACTAAGCCCAGCTCTGGTGTCTACAATTTGATATGGATTTTGAAAAATCAAAAACATTTCAGACAAGGTCCTCAAGGATAATTAAATTGGAAACTCTTCCTCGTGGAACTCATGGAATAAACTACTTAAGGCATTGAAGACAGAGGTGAAAAATTACCTAAGTACCTACCTGGAGAACAGGAATTCAGTAATAACGGGCTCTTTAATCTCACAAATAAAGGCGTGAAATGTTCTGAAGGATCAAAAGGACTGTTTTCACCGATTTCAAAAGGGCAAGGTTTTCCGTTCCACTGGAGTAGCAGAGATATGGTCAGAATGAAAAGTGATAAATTTCATCAGTTTTGGGATCTTCAAGAAAAGGCTTCCATCCCTTACGATGACTGATGATTCCCATGCATGAGGTAGCTGACTATGGTGAGAAGGACATGGTTCTTTCAACTGCAAAAGGGAAAAGCCTTATGAGCAGGCTATTATATTGGAACTCAGACACTTCTTACAGAAGCACAGTTAGAGCATCTCAGCTGGATGCTGAAATGGATTAATTCTTAGGAACTTTTGAAGTTAGACCACTCAAAGAAACCAAAATGAGAGTAAGGCCTTGAAATACAAAATGCTCAGATGTATTTGTCATGTTCACCAAGTCTCCAGGGGAGCAACGAGACGGACTGATGGGTTTCTTTGTGTTAGTCAGCAGTGCCAGGTCGAGATGGCAGTCCAGTGACCACCAGGCATATGCGAGGCCACAGGCCAGGTGCAAGGTCAATCCAGGATGGCCAAGCAACAAGTCAGGCCCAGTTGGGCAGAGGGACACCTCCAGCATAGCTCAGGGCAGGGCTGGGTGCCCAGGGCTGAGCTGAAATGGGGCCCTTGGGTCATGGGCAGGGTGTCGGGGGAGGCCCCAGGCGAGGCTGGTCAAGGCCAGCAAGGCCCTTTGGGGCCTGGATGGCAGCCTCATAAGGCTCAGCAATTAACATTTGTTTTGGTTTATGCCAGAGACCTTCTCAGGAAAGATGCCCTCAGCACGATGGCATTTTCTGGCAAGATTGCTAATCTGTATCTCTTACTACCATTTGTGAAAAGGGGTCACCCATCCTTTCACAGTATATATGAAGAGTGATGTTCTCACACAAGCATGACGTTGTCTTCTGAGACCATTACTCCCTGATGCATAGCATCAGTTTATGAAGTCACGGCAGCTCTTGGGTCATGAGATCATATCAGGCTTTTTATCCTGCCATACTCTTTTCTTTATACAGCAGACATCAGGTTGTAGTAGTTTTCAGCATCCTGTCAAGTCAAATGTCAATGGATGACAGCCTAAATTTAATCATTGCCCTTCTGTAATTTAATCTAAATACAGATCAGTCTGGTTCTGCAGGTTATTTTACAGTGCTTTGTTATTTTGATATTGTTTTCTAACAACACTTTAGATTTGAGATAACAAGGATTGGCAGTTACATGACTCCATTCCCCACAAAATTCTTTAAGTTACCAACAAATTTTTGTGGCTTGCATTTCGTTCTTTCTACAGCAGAAAATAATTTGTTATGCCTAATTGCCTACTTAGTTGCAATATTTTCTAGTAAAGCTATCTTAAGAAAGTGAAAATAGCAAGCTAGGACAAATACTAGTCTTCTTCAGCCAGCATAAACAAACCTATGCCTACCTTGCTCCAGGGGTCCAACAATTTCTGTGGTGCTAATATGAGCTCTTGCATTTGCCTTGGCCTGTATTTTTGGCATATGCAACAAACTTAAAAATACTTCCTTCTAATTTCTCGTATTTCCAATACCTAAGTTCCCTTTTTGTAGCTTTTGAAATAATTTTTGTGCAAGATCTTGGAAAGATTATTTTAGCGTATTCAGAAAAAATCTCATCTAGTATTGTGAGGACCATCCATAAATCAATAGCAGTAGCTGGGAATATGCTATTATTATATCATTATTATTTTATATTTTTATTTTAGATATCGTAATACAACAGTAGTATTAGTAGTTTCCTTAGTATCTCACCCCCACCAGTAATCCAAATAGCATCTGAGATCACACAGTTTGATATTTTTTCTTTATCAGGTCAACAGACACGTAGTCTGCCTTTAGACTTTGCTCTGTTGCACTTTTGCCAAACCTCCATGCCAGGGATGTCTGACCTTTTGAATCAGTGCTGGATACCTGTTCTGGAAACCTCTGCAGTTTGCTCTCTCACACTGCTTTCCTGTGTCTCATGGATGCAGCAGCAGCTCACAGGACTAAATATCTGGTAATGCGTAAATCCATTTCCGAAATGTTAAAAATACTTTTGCAACCAGATTAAATTGTCAGTTGCAGAGCCCTGCTATTGAGAATATACCAACCAATGCATTTTTCCCCAGATGTGAATTCAATCTAAAATCCTATATGTATAGCTGAAAAAAAGGAGTATCTTTTTTACCTAGAACGGGTGTTTTGAAGTGCTTTTGGCAATGGCAATAAGTGGTTTATGGTTAACTTCCATCCACACGTCATAAATAACATTCTCACTAATAAGGACAAAAACTTTCTACACCTAATTACTAAAGCCAGAGTCCCTCTCCATTTGCTGTCATCACCATTCTGCATTTGTTAGCCTCTCCAAGGCAGTGATCTCTAGTTTTGACAATATAGTTATGAGAAACATGAAAAAAAAAAAAAGTACCTTCCGGTTTGTTAAAGCAGGTAGGTGACGGCCTCAGCTGTACTTTCATTTCCCTGTACATATTGTTGGGTTATCTTCTTAATGAGGTATGCTATTTCCACCATATGAAATTTACATTTTCGTTTCTTTGTTCTTTATTCCAGAAGCCCTAACTCCTTTCAAAGCTGCCAGGAGTCACTTGTCAACCTACTGTTTTTCTCACATCAAAATTTCATCTATGTATACCTTAACAACCTCTAGACTGTCAGAAAGGTATATTTTCATGTGAAACATCTGTTAAAAACAACTCAGATGGTGATCCTCAAAAACAGTGTTTCCCAATAGGAAGGAAAATGGTCAAAAAACTACTTCATTTTTTTACATCAAGCACAGAAAAATATTTCCAACCCTTCTCTACAGAAACGTATACCCTAGTCTGTGGTGGAAAATGTTCCAACTTTACAGGTTTCGTTGTTTTGGACCTATAGAGAAATGAAAGATTCCACCAGTTTTTTCCACTGTGCTTCCTGCTCTGGCCAGGAAGTTGCACCCATGCTACCCACTGTTTCATTTGCTTTCCTCCTGCAGAGCAGCAACTCTGTCCTGTTCCAAAGCAGTTTCTGTTTCAGGATGAAGGGTGTTGTGTTCTCCCAGGAACTTGAACCTGAGGGCATTGGAGAGTGGCAAAAGGAAGGCAATGATGTGGTTTTCTCATCTATGTTCTGAAACCCGCTGAGATCTTCCAGTCCTTGGAAGACCTGCTCCAATGCTTTTGTCCTGTTCTGTCCAACCTAGTCTCTATGAATGTTAAGTCCTACATCTTAATTACGTGTTGCTCATTTAAGTTACCCCTTCCCTTAGCCCCTCAGCCCTGTAACTCAGCCCCTCAACTTCCCTTCTCACATAAAAGAAGAAAAAAAACTTCTAAAAGTGCAAGACTGTCTTGGTGGGCTTAAGACTTTGGCAGATAAAATCCAGCAAATCTTGCTGCAGTTGTTGGAAATTTTTCTCGTGTCTCCATTACCATCACCAGTGCAGGGCTGGCACAAGGGAATGTGTGCTGTGCCTTGCTGTGCTAACGCAAAGGCTGACAGCCAGCCTTAAATCACCAACAAAAGCGAGCTTGAATAAGATACAATTCCTGTACTGAAGTAGATTGTGCATGGGCATACATTTCCTCCTGTCAATTCTGCTAAAGGGTGATAACCTCTTACAAAGAGACCATAACAAACAGCTGGGAAGCAGTAACGTCTTAAAGCACCTGAACTGTTTGCTAAGCGAAGCTGAATGAAAGCCCTTAAATCAGTCACAAGTGCCTATACTTCCGTTTTTTTATTTTATTCTCAGTTTAAAAACGTATCACATATTTTTCATTTTTATATGGAGTAATATTTTCCTCCAATTTCTACAGTACTTCCACAGTCAGCCTCCTCTACTAATGTTAACTGAACTGCAGCAGGTATACCTCTGAAGGGATTGTGGCCCAAGGATAAGTTCACACTGGAGAAGGTACACCTTGAAGCATCAGTAGCTGTGCATGAGGTCATGCTGGAGCACCTCAAAGCTTGTGGCCATGGATAAACCCATGACAGAGCAGGTACACCCCTGGAGGGATTGCAGCCATGGGTAAGGCCATGTTGGAGCAGGTTTACTTCTGAAGGGACTGTGGCTGTGGGTAAGGCCAGGCTGGAGCAGGTACATCTTTGAAGGCATTGTGACCCCTGGAGAAGGCCACGCTGGAGCAGGTGCACCTCAAAGCGACTGTGGCTGTGGATAAGTCTATGCCGCAGCAGGTCTACCCCTGGAGAGACTGTGGCTCATAGATAAGGCTCCACTTGGAGCAGGTACAACCCTAAGGGACTGCAGTCTACGGATAAGTCCAAGCCGGAGCAGGGGCAAGGGGAGGAGTTCATTGCAATGTTAATTCAAATGGTCTGGT
>NW_008824761.1:135665-148381 GCF_000699105.1 Pygoscelis adeliae | reverse complement strand
TGTCTCACTTTTCTTCTTCCGATTCTCTCCCCCGTCCCACCGTGGGGGGAGTGAGTGAACAGCTGTGTGGTGCTTAGTTGCCGGCTGGGGTTAAACCATGACAATATTAAATGATTCTGAGCCAGCTCCTGTCAGAAATAAAGTTAATTTTTGACTCTTTGTTCCAGGCACTACTTGTCAATGGAGGAGAGCTACTTAAATTTTTCCTAGTTGTCTTCCACATTTGTAGAGCTTTAACTCCAGTGGGACTTTTTGCCGGCTAGTCCATTTCTCCCTACGTGAATTTTTTAGTTCATTTTATTGCTGATACTGTGTGTGATTCAATGGTTACTCAGCACCAAATACTGTGCCAGAGTTCCACTTCATTCAGCATCTGAATTTTAACTGTTCAGCAGTTGCCACAATCCTCTGTACAATTTCTGTGACCAGTGACCCAACTGGATCATACATAAGAACATTTTAAAATACAGTTCCCACATTTTTCATTTCATAGCATCTGCATTCATCGACAAACTTTCTGAAAACTATCATGTTGCAACAGTAAAAATGAAACTAGGATTTGACTTACCACTTTTCTGAGTTACCTTTGAGATGTTGCAATTCATGCAGCTTTTTTTTATTTTATTTCAGGACGCAGAGACTTATGCTTTTGGAGGACAAAAGTGTAAGTTCTGTTGATAGTCACTGTGTAGATCCAAGGGCTCATGAGTTGCTGCATGGTAAACAACTGAGATGCTCCTAGACAGGCACTGATATATTACTATTTGTTTCTTATGAAATGTGTTCCCCCAAGTGTAATTATGCACAGAACGTGCATACATTAAACCCATTTCAACCACTACATTTAGCCTCCTCAGCTTTTGTGAACAGACATGCAAAACACACTCCAACACTTTTTCCTCACTCTTAAAAAGCCCCAGTATCTTTGCTTCCCACCTTTAAAGAAAATCAATGTTTGGCAGCTGTCTTATGTTTTTGCTATGTTCCTGATTTCCCTCTGTTTTTGGCATTGCCAACACATTCTGCAATATGCTGCAGTGCCCTTAATAACATTTTGGAACAGCCTCGCTAGAAATGCCAGTTCACAGAGGATTGAATTAGCCTGTATCATCTACACTGTGTACAGTTACGAGTTTTGAGCCTTCCCCAGTATTTTATTGTTGATATTTCTTTTCAGATGCGTTATACTCATGTGAGGAATGTCCCAATTTTGTGACACAGTTCGCTTTTTTGTTCTGCTCTTACATACTTTGGCTGAAACATTGCTGATGGCACGAAAAATTCTGCATTTCTTGACTGCCCAGGCGTATCATTATGGTTATTATTTTAATTCAGTTTCATGTTCCATTATTAGTAAGTGTATTTGCCGTATACAGGTTGGCTATCTCGGTTCTTTGGCTCAATATCAATCATTTTCAGAGGCTGAAACTGAATTCTGAGCCTCCAGCTACCCAGATAAAAATAGGATCTGTAATTTGTCACAGGTGTTTGCCGGAACAATTCCAGAAATGGACACAACCCTAAAAACTGCAGGACAACGTTAGATTTACGTGACATGGTGGGAACTCCCTCTACCACTACCTGGGATCTGTTTCTAGAGTACTATGGTTTGTGACCCTGTGTAACCATCTATGCTGCCTTCTAGATGTCATTTGATGTTGCTGTTGTAAATATATCTTCATCTACCCTTGAGAATTTTGAAATCAAGTGTTTAAAACCTATTCCTTCCTCACATTATGCATTTTATATTAGGAGCATTATACCAGGTGACCATTATACCATGGACTTGCAGACTCAGGTAGGCTGGAAGGCACCTCTGGGAGACATCCCATCCATCCCCCTGCTCAGGCAGGGCTAATCAGATCAGGTTGCTCACGTCTGTGTCCAGTTGAGTCCTGAACACCTTCAAGGATGGAGTGTGTGTTCCACAGTGTCTCTGTGTCTCTTCCAGTACTGGATCAACCTCATGGTAAAAAAAAAATCTTATATCTAATTGAAATCCCCCATGTTCCCCCTTGTAGCCACTGCCTCTCATCCAGTTGCTGTGCACCTCCAGGAAGAGTCTGGCTCCGTCTTCTTTATGTCTTCTGATCAGGTAGCTGCAGACACAACTTTTAGCTGCAGATCTCCCCTTAGATCTCTCTTTTCCAGGCTAAACAGGTCCAGCACTTGTAGCCTTTCCTCATAGACCATGTGCTTCAGCTCCAGAGCAGCTTACTGGCCTCCTCAGGACTCAATCCAGTATGTCCATGTCTTTCATGTATTGGAGACCCCCAAACTGGACACGCTATTCCAGATGCAGTCTCACAAGTGCCAAATACAGAAGGAGGATCACCTCCCAGACCTACTGGTTGCAGTCTTGCTAAATACAGCCCAGGATGCTGTTGGCTTTCCTGACCACAAGGTCACGTTGCTGGCTCATGTTCAACTTCTTGTCCTTCAGGATCGCCAGGTCCTTTTCAGAAAAGCTGTTTCCCAGACAGCTGACCCTCAGCCTGCATTGTCGCATGAGTTTATTCCATCCCAGATGCAAGACTTTGTATTTGCCTTTGTTGAACTTCATGAAATTCCTGTTAGCCTACTTCTCCAGCCTGTCAAAGTCCCTCTGAATAGCACCCCTGCTCTCCAGTGTGTTGACTGCTCCCCCCCCCAGTTTGGTGTCATCTGCAAAGTAGTTGAGAATGCAGTCTGTCCCACCAGCCAGGTCATCAATGAAGAGATTAAACACTGCTGATCCCAGTGTTGATCCCTGAGGTACACCACTAGTTACTGGCCACCATACAAGTTACTTTGCGTCACTGATCACAACTTGTTGAGCCCAGCAGTACAGCCAATTTTCCACTCACCTTATCATTCATTTATCTAGCCCATATCTCACCAGTTTGGTGATAAGAAGACTATGAGAGATTGTGTCAAAGGCTTGCTAAAGTCAAGGTATGCAAGACACACTGCCCTCCACTTGTGCACAACATCATCATAGAAAAGAAATGAGGTTGGTCAGGCATGGTTTGCCCTCGATAAAGTCATGCTAGCTGCTTGCAATCACCTTCTTGTCCTTCATATGTTTAGAAATGGCTTCCAAGAGGATTTGCTCCATAACTGTCTCAGGGACCAGGTGAGGCTAACCAGTCTGTAGTTACCTAGATGCTCCTTCTTGCCCTTCCTGAGGATGGGTGCAATGTTTGCCTTTTTGTAGTCATCAGGAACCTCTCCCCTTTGAAACTGCCATGGCCTTTCAAAAGTGTTAGCAGCACCACAGTGACATTAGCCAGCTCCTCCAGCACCCTCGGGTGCATCCCATCTGGTCCCATGTGAATGTCTAAGTGGATTAAGGGCTCCCCAATTCTATTTTCTCCTACTGTGGGTACTGCTTCACACCTGCAGACTGCTAGGAGGCTCAGGGACCTGGGAGGGCAGACCTGAAGCCTGAGCCTTTTCCATGTCCCTTGTCACAAGATTCCCTGCCCCACTGAGCAATGAGCCCACATTCTCATTAGCTTTCTCTCTGCTACTGGTGTACTTATAGAAACCCTTCTTGTTGCCCTTTGCCTCCCTTTCTAGTTTCAACTCGAGTTGCACTTTAGCTTTCCTGACTGTATTCCTACACGCTTGAACAGCGTCTGTTCATTCCTCCCAAGTAGTCTGTCCCTGCTTCCACCTTCTGTGTACTTCTTGTGTTTGAGCTCAGGCAGGAGCTCCATGTTCATCCATACTGGCCTTCTGCCATGCTCGCTCAACTTTCTGAACATTGTGCGCTGTTCTTGTGTTCTGAGGAGGCTGTCCTTGAAGATCAGCCAGCTCCCCTGGGGCCTTTTTCCCTGCAGCACAGTTTCCCATGAAAGCCTTTCCTGAACAGACCTCAATCTGCTCTTCTGAAGTCCAGGGCTATAATTCTAGTGTTTATCTTGCTCACTTCTCTCAGGATCTTAAACTCCACAGTCTCACAGTTGCTGCAGCCAAAGCTGCCCTCGACCTTCAGATCTTCAATCAGTTCTTCATTGTTTTTTGAGTAGCAGGTCCAACATCTTGTTGGTTCATTGATCACCTGCATCAAGAAAGTTTTCAATACACTCCAGAAATCTCATGGATTGTTTGTGTCTGTCCATATTGCTCTTCCAGCAGATACTGGGGTGGTCAGGTTCATCTGTGATCACCAGGGTCTGTGACTTTGAGGCTTTCTCCAGCTGCCTAAAGAAGGATTCATCTACCTTTTCTTCTTGATCAAGTTGTCTGTAGGGATATCTAGTACAACACTGCCTGTGCAGGTCCATCCCCTGATCCTTACTGTTGTGGAGATGCAGAGTTCAGCGGTCTGGAAGCAGATGTCTGAGCTTTTGTGGTACTGGGGGGAAATGGTTGGCCATTAGCATGGTATCACGTGCCAGAGCACTTCATTGAGAAGCTGTCAGCATTATCAGCACTGCACCATTGATAGATGCTGGCAGGCACCAATTGAGATGGAAAACAGAGGCTATAGAGTAACAGTGAAATTAGCACCGGTGGGACTCAGCTCCAGATTATGACATCTAAATTTAAGTGTGTGGTTATACATGTGGGGCCAGTGCCTAATCTCAAGGTATGAACAAGGGTCTTATCTGCAGCTTGGTGCTCCTCACTTCTAGGTAAGGCAGCTGAAATACAGTTGTGGAGATGGGCTACCTTTCATCAGTGAGAAAAGGAAAAGATCCCTACAGCTGCAAGGCGATAACTAATAACATGCTTACTGTAGAGCAGTGTTTGAGAATCCCTAAGAAGCATCTAGAGAGAGGCTTGCTGGAAAAAGTCCCATGAGAGGTGGGTACCTCTACAAAGGGGAGAGTTTGTACTGAGCTGGGGGCCATCCAAGGCCTCCAAGGGTAGAGCTGGTTTGATATCCCACACGCTGCTGTAGCAACGTAACTGGAGCCATTCAAGATGGTTCAGGAATTTAAGTCTATACATGGATCACTGCAGAGAGATTTAAAATCTAACAGCAAAAAAAGCTTTTACTAGCAATAACGGATACGGATCTAAGTTTCTCTTCTGAAGCTCAGTAGTACTTATACCTACAGGTATAACATTATAGGACAATATATGTATTGCTATGCTGCACTATCTTTTATTGCAGGAGAAATAAATTCCCATGTTTTAAAATTTCTTCTAAAATTATTTACATTCTTCAGAATGTTAAACAATAATATTAAAGTTTCAGACAGTGTTTTTCTTTCAGGTAAGTGCCACAGGCCTAAATACAACACATTTTTTTCTCTCTCAGGGGTCAGTCAAGATTTTACAGGTCAGATATTAATTTCTTGATGTTGTTTTTTTCTTTCTACTCTAAATCTATGTGTATTTGTTTTTTCTTCTGCCTCAGAGACCTCCTTGTTAGATAAGGCAGGAAAAAACCTGGCAAAGCTGGTGTTTCTTGTTATCTATCTCTCTGTTTTGGTCTCTCTACTCCTTCATTGTTTGCAGTTGCTTATGTGGGCTCTCTTCTTCAACTCTTACAACACCTGGTCAATCTCCAATTACCTGCCCAGCTCCTTGGCCTTTACTTCTGCTTGCTGTTTGCTTCAACAAGCAAGCCAGCTGCTTTCTCCTAAGATTATTTCACTAACCCCATGAAATCTACCCTCAGCTTATCAAGGGTGATAAATGCTTCTCACTCTGTCTATATGTTGCTGTCAAGAACAACTACTCCTGGGCTTTCCTGTAACCCTGCCAGTCTCGTTCTCACCTTCTGGCAGCCTGGCTGAATTCAGGCCTTTTCCCATCCTTTTCCTCGATTATTCAGGACTTGGCTTTTTGATGGTGCTGGCTGCCCACAGTTCTCACTATTTCAATTTAAAGTTCTGATTGTTCAGGTATTTTGCAAGTCAGGATACTGATCCTACAATTCATAATTTCTCCAGCCAACACAGGGCACGTGTGTATGTGCATGGAAGTAAGCTCTTTAAAACAAAGAAAGGTTTGTATGTAAAGAGGAGTACATTTTTAGGTACATTGCTATATCCGTTACAGTAACAGAAATAATTCTCATACTTGATTATCACAGAAGCTAGCAAGTGCCTTCTCCACTGGAATCCACAGTAATATTATTTCTACTTTTGCAAATTTCATGATCCACTATATGACAGTTACTACAAGCAACTGTAAAATATGAAGCTCTTTCACAAAAACCCATACTAGTACCAAATGACATTCAATCTACTATATGTACTGTAAAATCACCCTTTGTGATTGTGGATAATAACAGGGTTTTACTGTGCAGGTGGTTTATGTTGTCAACAAGAACTCACGATAAAAACACAACATTAAGATCAGGCTGACATTAGGAATGAGCGTAGATTGTCAAGCACAATCTGGCAGCTAACTTAAATCACAAAACCTAATTGAATCACATTTTTCTCGCCTGTTGTGGGTGTTTATATAATAGTATGTCCCTTAATATGGTGCTTGGTGTTGGTGTTTCAGGAATTGTCTTGGCAAGAAGGGTGTCAGAGGGGCATGTGCATGTTAATTCAGCCACATCATCCCCCTTCCTCCCAAAAGTAGAGCGAAGGGTCTGGGGAAAGACCGTTCTGAGATCTCCACTGCTGTAAAGAGGAGCAATGATACCTTTGCATTCCTGTCCGGAGGACATATGACTGATGTCTAGGAAGAGCCTGGCTAGCTCTCACAGTTGTAGGTAACTGGCCCAAATGTTACCTTGCCATGGTTTACAGAAGCTGCAGCTTTCAGTTCAGCTAAATCTCAGTCTTAGGATTTTTTCTTTAAATTATTTTATATGGTTTGTTTTACTCACGTAGCTGATTCTGGAAATGTGTAAGCTAATATTCAATACTGCTTCCTATTAAAAAAACCCACAACAAAACCAACCAGCTTGACTGCTGATTGGCTCATCTTGTGTCATGAATATATCATGTGCTTTCTATAGTGTCTCTCTCCAGAAGTCACACAGCCTGGACTGCTTCTGACAGCTTTACTCAAACCTCTGTGTCTCCTTACAGAAGAGCAAGCCCCATTTATTTCAATGATGTCACCTCTGGATAGAGATGTACTCGATATAAATTAAGCCGCCCAAAACCTGGCTCACTGACATGGTTAAAAATTTATTGCAAGCTTTCAGTGCATCCTTCTCATAGAATCAAAGACAAGCTCCTAAAACATGAAACTTAGGACTGTATAGAGAAATTTCCAGCACGTCTTGCAAGCACTTTCACAACATCTGTAACAAAAGGTATGAGGCTATTACAGCGGTTCTTTACTCCAAAGACAGAAAATATATAGTGCACACACTAACTGATCCAGGTACAGGTAATTAAGTTGGCCAAGTTCTGTTCTCATGTATTCCAGAGAAATTGTAATAATTTCACTCATTTCAGTAGGCTTCCTCTAGTCTTGAATATTGTAAAGGATTATTTGAGCACTGTGTATGCGTTAGAGATGCAGATTCATTAGTGTCAGAAAATGACACTAGTGTAGTGTCTGAAAACGACTTCCTCATTTGTGAAGCCTGCCTTGCCAGAAAGATATTTACTTTAAACAAAACCCAAACTCGGAGCTGAAGATTTCTCATGATCAAATCTGTCAGCTTGAAAGACATTCTTTCTTAGTTTCCTTCCTCCCACCACATGCCCACTATATGCGAGTCTCACAGATTAGAAAATATTGCTCTGTACCACGGATTCATGACGAGTTTTTTTCATCCAAATTAACCTTTGCAAGCTCCATTACTTTCCTGTCAACTTCCCGGTTAGTGTCATAATCAGATTTCTGAAGGCTTAGTTGTATTTGAGAGACACAAAACCGCAATGGGCATTGAATCGCTCTAGCCAGAGCTCTGGAAGAAGAACATCATCATGAATATTGAGTGGGCACATGCTGATATATGCTACAAAATGGTGACGGTGGAGCTCTCTATTTGCAGCTGTCCATCCTTGCTGGCTTATAGGGAGAAGTATGGTCGTTATCCTTCCTTGTCTCCACTTCTGTCACAATACGTAGGTAAACTGCTCTAGAAAGGCTTCTAACAGGGTTTAAAGCAAGAAATCCTGTTTGGAGAATATGTAAGGTAGGGAAGAGAAGTTCTACGTTAAACGTCTAAATAGGTACCTCAAAAAGCTGGGACTGAACGACCAATTTTGCACCTTGCAAATCTTTCTTCTGCTGTCTGGTTCTTCAAATGCAGATTGAATATGAGCCTGAAGACAGCGAGATGTTCAGTTGCCTCCGTGAACAGCCTGACGAAGCTTCTAAGAAGAAATGCAACTTTGATTCTATGAGAAGGCCTGGTTTAATGAGAAAGGAAAGAAGGTGCCAATTGCCAGCAGTCCAAGTGCCCTAAGGAGTCCTAAACATAGGACTTCCAGGAAAACATGCATTTGAATTTCTCTCCACCAGACAAGTTTTTGTTTGTGAAGTAAAAGCATGTATGTTAATGATTATGGTATGAATTAAACAAGCAATGACATCCTAGGAGCTTAGAAAGCCTAACTGTCAGTCATGTTAAAGGGCTACACTTAAAACTACCGCAGGGCAATCTGAAGTGATAAGAATGCGCCTGCCACCTCTTAGAAAAAATTAACAGACTGGGTTCCAAGCATTTCTACTGTTGTGAACTGCAGCTCTGATAATACTGTTGATTTCCATAATACATATGAGGTATCTCCAACATACTGGTCACTATATATTAAATAGCCAAGGACAAAACTTATGGAGAAGATGATGGACATAAATTTAGTGTGCTTTGCTTGCGCTTTAACTTCTCTGTCACCAACCTAAGTTTCTTCAGATAAAGGGAGGGATATAACCATGGGCCTTCACAGTCTGCCAAAACATCAAAGCACTGGAAAACTTTTACTTGTTTAAAATCACATTGCAAACAGCTACAGCTAATGTGTGGAAGACATTTATTGTAAACATAGTGCTTGTAGTGGAAAGATGTTCTTTTGAAAAAAATACCGGTTCTGACCATGAAAGTGAAAGGTAATATACAAATTGTGTTTGCTACAGAAAAAGGGCTATCTGAAATTGTAAGCACTTTCTTACTTCTTTTGACCGTCTTTTATCTCACCAGAAGTTACATCAGTGGATATGTTCACCACATCTCCATGAAAGTTCTTTTCAGTTTTTAACTTTATATCCCTCTGCCTAGATTTATTTCAGATAGTCACAGCATTTTTTTAGATACTGTGCTTGAAGATTATTTTGTAAAACTGCTGGTTTTGTCAATCAGCAGTATTTCTTCTGACTTTCGCAAATGTTAAACATAATTGAACTCCTATATTTTCTTTAAAATACAGGTTTTTAAGTAATGTTAAAAATAATTACCGTCATCTCACCCTGCTCAGTAACTGATTCAACTTAAAAATAAATTATATTTTTCATATTTGCTTAACATACATCTGCATCAGCCACAAATAGTGTTTTTGTAGGTACTGAGGGTAGAGACTATAGGTTCTACTGCCCATCCCAGTCGAGACATTCACTTATGTTTGAAAAAGACTCCATGCACAAAGTTTATGCCCTTCCTCTAATCCAAGACTTAGTTACATATTCAAAGTGAATGCGGTAGGATTCTCAAAAGGGTAACGAATGGAAGGTTTAAAGAGCTCCTTCCCTGACAAGAGAATCTCAGTGGAGGTTTCTGGGGTACGGGACCACAGTCCCACCAAAGCACAAGGTGGTGACCCGCTGTTGCTCTAGCCCCGAGGCCAGGCAGCATCAGGCAGAGGGAGATTTTAAAATGATTAATAGGGAGTGGAGCTTTAGTGCCTAATTGACGTTTATACCTTTTGGGAAAAAAAACCCCTGCTGTCAGCATTTTCAACAACCTGGCTCAAATTTCTCTTTTCACAATAGCAAAAGTGCTGCTAGGTCCACCTGAAGGAATCCCGACGGGCAGAAACGATGCAGAGAACTCAGGCAGTCCCTCAGTGTGCCAGCAATCATCCAGTTTGACCTATAGACAATCCAGATTAAAGGCTGTAATGTCCTGCTAATGCATTGTTCTCTACAAAACATTTTCCTATGCTTTGTTGCTTACAGTGACCACTCCTTTGCTGGTCTGCAAAGCCGGTATTGTGCTGCCCTGTATCAGCACCCAGCACCTTTGGAAGCTGTGCCTGTGGAAATCATTCTGAGGATCAATTACTCCCAGGAGAATTAATTCAGGATCCGATCCCGCCATGTCCTGCATGCCCTTGGCTCCCAACTTGGGAGATGCTTAGTGACAGGTAGGACTGGGAGACCTCAAGGCCTGCTACCTTGCAAATCCTGCAAAAATCAACTGCAGAACTTCAAATGCCTTGTGCGGTGAAGGATCAGAGTCTCCCTGGGAAGAAGACACAAATTAGCAAACCTGTGATATCTTTGCACAAAAGATCGTTCAGTGCCACTGCGTAACATGAAAATTCACCAGAAATTTTCTTCAGGCTTACACAGACAATAATTTTACACAAAGAGTATTATAATGATGGCTAATAGTATGTCTCCAACATACCATGTAAAATACATAATGCTGAGATCAATGGTGAGTAAAAGCACTGAAATGACAGCCTTTCAGTTCAAACAAAGCATAGTATTAAAATTCTGGTGGGTGAGTTTGGAAACAAAAATCGTCAGCTTCTGACTGATGTAGTCACCTCCCTGGATGAGTGTCAAAATAGGTCAACAAGAGCTTTCTTTTCACAAAAGCTGGAAGTAAATAGAAACTTTGCTGTGTTCCAGCCTAGCTCAGTAGGAAAAGAGACATTCCCACTGTCATGTAGCTTTTATATTTGTTACATGATACTCGGTGATATTAAATGACAGCTGGCAGGTTTTCAGCAAAGGAAAATACTCTTCTCCCTGAGGATGGCACCACCCCTTGCATGCTCGCACCTTCAACGTTGCGGCCCAGCAATGTAAAACACTGCAGCACCTCAAGGTTCAGCTCAGCCAAGTGTGGCAAGGTCAGTCAGCGGCGCAGGAGGAGGGCAGAGGAGGAAGGCGGGGGTGGAGATGGCAGTCTGACCACAACCCGAGAGTGACTAGGGCTCAGTTTCTAATGGCAACAATCTCAAAAGCTTCTCTGTGCACAGCTTCATAATCAAGTGTTAAATAAAAGTGCTGTGCTGCAAACAGTGCATCCCTCCCTTACAAATTGTGACTTCATCTTCAGACCTTGGTAGTAAGTAATTCAGTCTGAAAATTCCTAACACTTAAGCAGGGACTGTGAAATTAAGACATGGTGCGGGTCTCAATAGTGGTAAACACAGTGATTTCCTTCACCAAGTATCGCTTGTGATCACTGTGTTCCTACTACTTGGAACCACATCTCCATGTTAACACATTGCTAGGACATTTTCTAAATGCATCTCTAGCTTCATCGTAAAAACCAAGACAAACTTGATCAGAGTAATAGAAAAGGTCTAAGTGGAGCAAAGGTCAAAAAAAGTGTAACGTCTTTTTAAAACTTGCAGCAGACTTTCCCCCTAATCCTTTCAAAAACAGGCTCTCAGCCATACAACAAATCTGCAACAAAGCAAGGCTACCAGCAAAAGTATTTTTATAGGAAAAGCAGAATTCACACCTCAGTACTTGAATGAAAAAATAATACCCTAAAACATCTAAATGACTATATTCATCATAATGCTTTCATGATTACAATTAGTACAACACATTTGCTGTGCTTCCCAACATCGGTGGGAACGTTGATATGTTTACATCAATGTAAGAGAGATTTGTGTATTTTCCTTACAGCAAACTATTATTTTTAAAACAGTGTAGGAACAGGAAACAGGAAAGCAGACATCTGAAAAAAGGGTTGACCTACTATCTGGTTTATAGCTATTGCTCTTTTTGTGCACTTGGAGAGAATTATATGTAATCTACATTAGAGTGAGATTTTAACTTCTGTATGCACAACCACGTGATTTTATGAATAGTGGATTCCACCGTATTACAAATGCAACCAAAACTGCCCTCTGCATGCGCTGGACAAATGTATTTCAGTGGTGGGTGGATTAGTGTACTAAACCAGGTGTGGTTCAGAGAGAGATTACTGCAAAGGTTACTTCTGCGATTTGAGTTCCTCAGAGTACAGGTGTACCCATGGTGTGCTACAGCGCTATATCCAGTTTCTCCGGCAATTGCTCACAAATGTTACTCTCCTCTCCCTTTTCCTTTTGTGTGTATGTGCATGCTTCCATGTGTGGTGGTGGTGGTGGGGGAGAGAAAAGAGGGTTGGGCTCAGTATGTCTTCCATGAAGACCTGAGGCTTCTTGAGAGCTAAAATAATGGAAATATTTTTCCTTTTCTTCTTGGGGAAAAGGACTAACATTAATTAAACAAGACAGCTTTTCCCATTCAGCAAGAAGCGTTCACTAGTTTTGGCTTCTGGCCACTGGGGGGAAAAAAAAAAAAGAGAAAGTCACCAAACCACCTCATCTTGCTTCTGAATTAAGTACGGCTGATACTCTCATTTTAGCTTTTTTCCCCCAGCCCCCGGAGGCGGGCACTCCCCTACATCCCCGGTGACACCTGCTGGCGAGGGGGCAGCCCATGTGCCGCGGGCTTTCGTGCCATGGCGGGCCCCTGCGCAGCGCCGAGCCCAGGGCCCCCGCGCAGGAGCTCGCTTCTTCCTCCCTCCCTCCCTCTCCCCCCCCGGGGAAAAGCGGCTTTCCCGCCCGCGGGGCTGGGGCATCGGAAGGCTCGGAGCGCCAACCCGACGCCTCCGGGGCCGCCGGGTCCTG
>NW_008824761.1:130290-135183 GCF_000699105.1 Pygoscelis adeliae | reverse complement strand
CCCCCGCGATGAAGCTAAATGCGCTCAGTGCCGTTCTCCGGTTTGCCTGTCGAAGCCTGCAGCCCCAGCATCTGCGAGCTGTTTGCTGAGCTCTCCGAAACCGGGGGAGGCTCAGGCGTCCGCCCCCCCAGTCCCCGGCAAGGCAGCGGGGGCCAGGCAGCAGGCCGATTCTCTGCATGTTTCCGTTTCTGTACCCCCGCTAGGTTAAAGCGATGAAAACATTGCAGCCCAGCGCCGCTCCCCAGCCGCAGGCTGCTAAACGCCAGCTCACTAACGCAACTGGAGGGCTGACACGAAAAACCACACCTCCAGAGGTTTTTGCACCGTCTCGATGCTCCTCCCCGGCTTACTCAGGTTAGCCGAGTGCCCCGCACGCTGGGTAAGGGACGAGGGGGAAGAGTTGCTCTTCCAGCTGAAAACCGTGGGCGGCTTGTGCTTGGGTGCTGGGGATCCCAGGTTGAGTCCTTGCCGATGGCTCGCTGTGTGTGTGGACATCTGCTCGGGGAGCTGCTGTGCTCTCCGTCGAGAAGTCCTGGAGCCGGATTTCCATACTGAGGTTTTTCAGCTCCAGACACAGTGTATTTAGAAACAGCATTTTCTGCTGGGAAGAGTTAAATTGCCAGCTTTATACAGTTACATAATATTTGCTGGGTTTTGTGTGTTGGGTTTTTTTCTCCCCCTTTAAGATTTGTCATGACAGACCAAAAGTAAAGCAGAAGGGAGCAGAAAAATATCTGGGCTGAACTGCACTTATGAACTGGATTCTCCACTCCCATGAGACCATTTGTGGGAGAGGTTTTGATTTGGTAAGCTATTTAACATGGAGTTCGAGAGAAAACTAAAAGATGATAGGTGATTAAACAGTACTTTTTTAAAAAGCTAAAAGTCAGCAAAAATAAGACTTAAGCTAAATAGCATAAATTAATTTCTTTAGGAATTGTGCTACTGTAAAAGCAATAAGCAGTTTAGTCTAAGAGTGAGCTATGAACCCTTTGAAAGAATTGTGTTACGTACGTGCAGTCATATATTAAAGTGAAGTCCTGGCACTTGGAAGAGTGGCATTGCTTTCCTGTGTGCTTTTATTGTATTTTGTGACGTAGTGTATCATATCATTTACATTACGTAACATGGAAAGGACCCCAAAATACTAATTCTCTTAAGAGATTGCTGTTTATTGAAGTACATGATCCCAGGCATTTACGGAGGCTGATAACGGCTAATCCTCGCTGTCTAATTTCCAAAGTAAATGATTTTAGGGATCATTTTTATTCAAAAAAACCTACTCTCAACTGGCTTTCTGGTTGCACTTAGCAATGTATCCCTATTGTACTTAGCAAGGTTGCTATCGTACAAAATGAATGAAAGATGACAAAAGGCAAAGATTGAAGAAGAGCACTGGGAATTTTAAAAGACTTTCACTTCTGCACTGCCATTTCTCTCTTTCACTGTATTCTCTCCAACAGCTTAAATAACTGCTGTAGATGAACCAAGTTGTGCAGGTGGAGCCGGTGTTTAGTAAGGCACGCTGCTTTAGTAAGTCACCCGTAAAGCAAAATAATCTTTGATGTTTGAATAAATGCAGTTGTTCTTACTACTTTCTTGGTCAACAACATTACCTGAAGCGTAGCTTGGAGTATCCACCTAAGAGCTAAGCACATTTGAAAAAAACACCGAGTAAGTATTCAGTCAGTATTCATGAAGCCGGGGTAGTCTTACTTTGTGAGAACAGGTACTTGTTAAAAGCACCTCTTTTTGTCAAGCAAATCATGATGTGCCATGCCTGTAATTTTTTTCTGTGACACTTTGTAAAAAGGGGATATTACCGTAGGGGGTATTAGGAATACGTGTGGGTGTGGTGGGGAGGGGGGGAGTACTGTCCGGAGAAGAAGTTTCAGAGAAACTCAGAGAAGGTCCAGCCAGGACGCTGATGGGATCAGAAGAGAATCAGAAGTGAGAAAGAATCTAGAAGCCTTACCAGAGACCTACTGCTTATCCCCCACATTTCAAAATGGGTTTTTAAGTCTGAGAAATAAGTACAAAAATGAATTATCCATACTCTGTGGTTCCCAAGGTATTTGAGAGTGTCTTTAATGTTTCCACTGTAAAAGGGGGTTAGTTCTTTTCTCTGTACACTGCATTTCAAAGGCAGTCCCCTAGAGTGAAGTTCAGCTTTGGCTTCGAGCGCAGAAATTTAGCTATGAGAATGTGAGCGAGGTATCTTAACTTTCCATTGCAGACAGTGGGGGTGGAATTCAGGCTCCTGCACAGGAGCCATTTGAACCTTGTGCTTTAATACATTGAAAGGGGGCCTTCGAATACAGCACAGTGTGACTTCTGGACAGACAACTAGGAGGCCAGGCAGGATTAGCCAGGACAACTCAAATGGCATCAGTTCTGATGAACTCTTCAGGAAACCCTGTTATCTACAGGACAACAGGCTGAACTGCTGAGACACCTGAACTTCTTTATTAGCTTCATCGTAACTTTCCACAATATTTTGACAGTCAGATTTACTCATTGTCTTAGTCTAACTCATAATGGTCCAAAGGACTCATTCAGGTTGAGGGAAGCCTAAGCTGGAATCAGTGCCCTTCCTGAGGAGATTTTCTCCCAAGCCACCCAGTAGCTCCAGGAACTAGTATAATCTAAGAGGTGGCTCTCTCAGAATCACCTCCTGAAGCTCAGGGAACAAACTCCTCAGTTAAACATTGGAACAGGCTGCCCAGGGAAGTGGTTGAGTCACCATCCCTGGAAGTATTTAAAAGACGGGTAGATGAGGCGCTTAGGGACATGGTTTAGTGGGCATGGTGGTGTTGGGTTGATGGTTGGACTCGATGATCTTGGAGGTCTCTTCCAACCTTTAATGATTCTATGATTCTATGATTCTATGAAAGGGGGCCTTCGGATACAGCACAATGTGACTTCTGGACAGACAACTAGGAGGCCAGGCAGGATTAGCCAGGACAACTCAAATGGCATGAGATGCCATATTTAGGCAACTAACGTTAACCCAATGCGTTCAAAGGAGTTTGCACCTTAAAGTAGATACTTCCATTTGGTCAGCTGAATAAGTCTGCATACTCCACTGGCTGCACTGACAAGACCTGTAGTGACCATGACAGTGACTTAGACACCTAGCTCACAGGAAGGTGTCTGTGCTTAGGATCTTAAATTCAGGTGCTGAATCCTATCCCTGCAGGCTTAATTGATTTAGCATTGTTGACCGGCATTGTTTGAGACAGCCATACGGCACTGTCAGTTATCACATAGGACCTAAGGAAGACCCACATCTTTTGGAGTGGCAGCCAGTCCATGCATTCAGTTTGTCTGTGAAAACTCACGTTTGAAAACTCAATTCTTGAAACATTTTCTGAGAAAATACCTCTCTTCTTAAGCTTCTTTTTTTCCGCCCACAAACAAGTTTTATATACAGCCTCAATCTTTTCTAGAAACTCAGAGCTGTCTAAGCCTAAGTATGAATGAAATAAAACAAGACCTTTTTTTTCCAGAATCTTTATTGCTATAGAAAGCAGACACTTGTTAAATGGGAAAAAAAGGTGGGGAAGGGAACCTGGATGCCATTTAAGAAACTGAAAAGTGCGAGTGGCTGAAAACTCGCTGTTCTGTGAAGTTAAAGGTTGATCAAAACCTTTACCAGACAGAGGGCTGAAAGAATTAAACTTGAGTGGTTTCATTCAGGAAAGGACTGGAAGTGAAGAAGGGTAAATGAAAACCAGTGTAATACATCGGAGAGTAACAGTAAAACCAAACAAGTATACAAACATTGAGAAGAAGTCCAGGAAAAAATAACAAGCAGATTATGCTTTTCTAAGACGGCAACATAAAGAAAGAAAATCTGATACACATTGGACACATCTCTCAGGGAGTATTCACTATTGAGCTTAACATTCATTTGGAGAGAAGGGTGGGAGAAGACCCATCCCTAGTGGCAGACATCCCCTACCACTTCTTTTCTTTATGACAGTTCTTTATTTTATTCCCTCAGAGAACCATTCTCACAGTTAGCTCCAGAGTTTCTCTTGTTCTTCCATCTTTTTTCCTCTGAAAATGAAGACTTCCTCTGCTTTCAGAGGACTTTTTTTATGTGACAGAAAGTCAGGTCATCTTTTTATTCTTTTCAATATTTTATGAGAAGTTTGGCAGGCTTTAGAAATTCTTCAGGTTTTAGGACTGAGAGAGAAGCGACTCAACCTTACGCTCTTGTGCCAAGAGAGAATGCACTTTTTCTGGTGAAACGTTTAAGCCAGCCACTTGAACATTCTCCAACCTTTTCACCTTTTCACATCAATATCAACTTGAAGTCACAGCTGCTATAGATACCATCATGGGGCTGAAGCCAGTAAAAGAGTTAAACCATCTACAGCAGGACTTAAGTGGAATTGTATTGCCTGAGCCTGGACTGGTGATCCAAAAGCCACCTGTTCATCTGCTGCCTAGCTTGATTAGATGCCTTCCCGTAGGACTGTGAAGTTCTGGAGACACTTACAGCCAAATTAAACAACTCAATACCTTTCTTTTGTCTAAAATAAGGGGAAAGTTGGGAAGGCAGGCTATGCTCCATCTACAAACGCTTGAGGGACCCAATCTGTTAGATATTTTTGGAGCATGCCTAATGGATTGGGTCTCACAGAAATGCAATGGATGCTTCCGCCTGAAACACAGCTGAAGAGGAGGCAGCAGTGCTTCCATGCCAAATACACATACACGCAGGCACGCACACCAGATACAACACCAAATGTTCAGGGCACTCTCACCCCCAGAAACAGGATGTAATACTGTTCTCAGCCTGAAAAATTCAATGGACATTGACTGCCTTTCACTTATTTAATATTAGCGTTCTGCTAGAAGCAAGGACTGAAGCCTACAAATGCC
>NW_008824761.1:97145-130259 GCF_000699105.1 Pygoscelis adeliae | reverse complement strand
CTAGCCCCTGGATTACAATGTCATGATCTATCAATGTTCTCCTTCCTTTGCTGTACAGAGGGACAGAAAGTCCACCCATCCTAGTTAGTTATGTGGCTGATTATTAGGGCCCTTATTTGTCAGGTGGGAGATGTGAGCTGATCCATTTGCTGGGAGGACATGGAACCTGTGTCTTCCAGTTGAGGTGTGGACACCACACGTTATGTTAAAAGTGGGTGTTGGCACCACTCCTGGTTGCAATTTAACAACAACAACAACAACAACAAAAAAGCATGAGTTCTGCTATGTTTCTTCAAGAAAGAGCCAGGATGCTCTGTCTTCAAAAGACAGGAACTTTTCTATAGTCCTGACTAATCTAAGTTCTACATAGGGATGGATGTGAGGTAGGCTCATGTTGTCAGTATTTCTTACTCCCTGGCTCTCAATAGCTCCTCATTCAGTGTGCCAACTGTTTGAGATCATTGTTGAGAGGTTCTTACAAATTTCTGCCTTGGGAGTAGCTGCTTAACATAGGTTTTGAGGGCAAAAGCGTGGACATGCTGCATCAGAGTGTGAAGTGGCCAAACCACGTTGTATCTATTCCCTCTTAAACTGCTTTTGTTAGAAATGTTGCCCTATCTTTTGCTCTTCCAGCACATACTTCTTTCAAATCAATGAGAGAAGGTATTGCTTTGATCAGGCTTGATCCTTTCATAGATGTCCAGTCATCTTTCATTGCCATGTGACTTTGTGATAAGCTTTAATCGTATTACAAGGTAGTCAGCTGTTTGGTTACCGGTCCTACTTGGGTGGGCTGGGCATGTCATGTGCATCCATCTGAATAAGAAATTGTCAAGGGATAACAATCCTCCAGTGTTAGCCCTAGGTCAATCCAAGCTGGAGGTAAAACATCGTGAGGGGCACAGACCAACCTTGTAATCGAAATGTTTGCAGAGGGACAGAAAACAGAAGAAAAATATTTATCAATTGTCCACTGTTTACCTAAGTAATCACTTTAGCTGATACTGCTTTTGGAATTAGTAATTACCTGTAAAATTATAGTATCTTTTCAACTGGTTAACTGTTGTTTTCTCTCTCTGAAGAATTTATCTTTCTGAAAATTTTCTACTGCACATTCTGAAATGGCATTTTCTCCTTTATTGTTCTAGAAGTTTGAATCTGAACTTAGCCAGACAGATCATCCCTCTGCATTTCAAATCCAACACCCCAGGGGCTTTATGTTTTCCCAGTGTCCATCTGCTGACAGGATGTTTGGGTTTGTGTATTAGGGCATGTGGAGAAACAAATTAGTAGGTAAGAAATTATCATTCTTCAGACTCCTTTCTTTTTTTTTCCTTTTTTTTTTTTTTTCTTTCCCAGCTAAGAGTCACAAAGATAAGTGGCAGCACATGGCTTGTAGCAGCTTTCCCATGTGGCCAGTTCAAAAGCTAAGTAATAGTTCTGATACTAATCTGGCAAAAGGATTCCGATAGGTGGGTGTGAGAATAACATCTGCCTTTCAAATCTTACGCTTGCCAACATAGGCATGTGAGGATTTTTGTTGTTCCAAGAACCTCTGAAGCATAGAGAAGGTAAAGGTCCTATGAATTGGAACCACCTGCTTGAACTAATGTTTTGGCAAGCTCCTGTTTTCCTGGAGCTGATTCAGAGTATTCTGGGCTACGTGGAATGGGAAAAATCCAAAAAAATTACTTACCGCCCCATAAATACTTTCTATACTATTGTGTTCAACAGGAAGAGTTTTTTTTAGCACATGCTGTGTCTGTATGACCACTCCCTTTACTGCATAGTCTATTGTATTCCCATCTGACACAATAAATACAGAACTTAGGGATCTAGGGGCAAGCAGCTTTCAAACCTGATGCTGCAAATAGCACAGTGGATTCATTCGCTGTTTTCTCGAACCCTCTATTTCACAGAGTTACAGGTCTCAATGTTTGTTTTGGAGTAGCTGGACTGAGCAATGCTGAAAGTTTCTGAGAGTCCCTATTGTACTTAGATTTGTGTATACAGCCTGTATGTCCCTCACACCATACCACTTTAGTGTGAAGGGCTTCTTTTTAAACCAAAGACTTGTTGTGACCCTTGTAAAATAGCCCTGCTGAAGGCTTGCTTGTTTATCCTTCAAAGGAAAGACAACAACGGCATGTCCACAAATATTTGTGAATTCGTGTTAAAAATGGCAAACATGTGAAAAGAGTACATTTTCTATACATTTTGTCTTTTCGAGACGGATCAAAAAATTAAATAACTATCAGTCACAAAATCAGGAAGGAGTTGCACCTCATCGCTTGGATAATTAAAAATTGAACCATTTAAGTTTTTATAACCACGGAGCTAAAATTTGCTGTAAGGTTTGTAAAACAAACCAAAGGTCTCCTTGATCTGTGGATACTCATAGCCCTTTTGAGCTCTAACACACCTGTAAATGCTTAATTTATGCAAAGTGAAATGTTGAACAGGGAGAACTAGAAAGTCTCAACCAGAATGCCATCAAGTATACCAGTCAGGATATTTCCCCGGAGGTTCAGATGGCTGCTCTGAATCAGGCGTGAAAGGTGTTAACATCCATATCTCTATAGCTCTTAGACTGGGTATGAGGTATAAGGGTGTCATTACCTTACGAATTTGGTAAATGATGCATACAGTCTTGATCAGGATCGTTCTACTCAGCTTTTCTTAGTTGGTCAGATTCTTGCTGAGCTGCTCCGCCAGCTACAGAGGAAGCGCAGCTGAAATAGGTTTCTAACTTATGTGTCCAAATACCTAAAGCTATGTCATACGAATTCAAGCTTTTGCGGATATCGCACTTCCTTTTGTTAGAAATGCCTGTGATTAGAGTGGTAACTCAAGGCCAATCAAAAAGTTTAATGTGACCCCAAAGTGTTTATTTTTTAATTATGCAATTACTGTGGATTTTTTTAAAAGGCTTACTTTAATCTCAACTCGCATGTGCTTTTCAACTTCCTGAGTCTGAATAGACTCCAGCACTGAGTTTTTCCTTTGTCCCTTCTGGTGCTTTTGCTGGATTCAGACTGTATGTTACTCCTTCATTAAAGTGGATACTTACGATCTATCTATCTCTCCTTGGCATTAGCACCAGTACTGACGCTTTATAGTGCCTCAAGCATTTAATCACATCCTTTCTCTGAACTTTAATCTGGTGGGCATAATTTACCTCTCCAGGGAAGAGTGAAGTACATAAAGCAATTTTTAAAAACATTGAGAGCCTATTTGCCCTTAATTAGAAAGCACAAGGGATATATGGACTCAGACAAAACATAAGATTCATGTATGCCATTTTGACTTAATTTTGTTATCACTCTCGGGCATTCTTTGCGGGATTTGATCAACATCCTCCAGTGTATGCTAAATTTCCGTCAATGAGATGCCTACCTACCTACATCATGGAGTAACTCTGTACGTCTGCTGGTAATTTGGGTCCTTTTAACGTTCACGCAGCATGTTCATTCATTCACGCAGTAACATTACCAGGCATCCTTTTTCTTATAGGCACTAATTCTCTTTGTCAAATGACCAGTCATAACATTTTCTTATCAGGTGATTCAAGTCTATCACCCGTTTGTAAATTGCCAATCTCTTCAAGTTCAGACTGGAAAAACTGGTGTTTGCCTGGATGATAGTGAACTTTTTCTGTGCTGATAGGATAATCACAGTTTAGCAGCTATTGGTTGTTAGCCTTGTGTTAGAATGTCTCTTGTCCAGCTCTCTGGGCAAAAGATAGCAGGGATTCTAAACACAATCCGCATTCAAATAATTTGTACTCTGACATAGCATTCTTAATGCTATATATAGAGGGATTCTCAAATGGTCTCACCTGGGGGTGTTTTTTAGAGCTGCTGAGACTTGGCAGTTCTCATGGTTTTCAGTTCATGGTACGGTATCTCAGCCTGAAAAGCAGAACAATATTTTTCTAGACGTCAGTGTTCGAAAGGCCACAACAAAGGTCACCTCAACCATTTAACCCACCACAGCACTCATCATTGTGGTATTTTAAGTGCTTAAGTAATTACATGGTTACTAAGATACCTTGGATTACTTTAGAGGTTTGCTGAAATTAACTGGTTCCATCAGTGCAGGGATCAAGTTGCTGAAGTTCTTAATCCAAGTGCAGATGCTTCTTGCATTGTGTGCTGAGTATTATTTTCATAAAAACATTTCCTTAACCAAGAAAAAAATACGTATGCAAGTGTTGCTGGAATCGATGTTGCTGGCCTTTTCCAGTTCATAACCACTTTTTGCCATATATTAAAACAAGCCATGAAAGTGTGCGTTCATTTGTCTTACAGACTGAAGTATTCTCAAGAACTATGCCCACCCAATATACTTACTTTCTACAACCCATATATGTTGCCTCTTTGAGGAAGGGACTGTTTCTTTTCTTGTTCTGTAGAAAGCTATTACTTGCAATGGGAAAGGGGTGCAATACTCATGGCAGAAGTCATAAGGACTAGAGCAGGCTTCCAGAAGGATTAGAGATGACAGTATTTTAGGGGTGGAAATGAGCAGATTTACAGATAAAAGAGTTAATGTAAGAACATACAAATGTTGTACTGGGTTAGACCAGAAACCTGAATTGTCCAATATCTTGTCTCCAGCAGTGGTCAGTACCAGATGTCTTGGGGAAAGTAAAAGAGATGGCAAGCTCATGGTAGGAATCTTTAAATAATACTTTGTTAATGTCCAGCAAATCTCAGAGCAGGGAATTCCTGAACCAGAAGTCGTGTCTCAATACTTAATGTGCCTCAATGGATTTTTCTTCCACGAACTACTTTTTAACTCAACTTCTGGGCTTGTCATCTGGGCTCTCATCAGAGCCAATGGCAAGATGAAAATATTTCTATGACATGATTCACCGAATTTATTTTCTCACTTAAGGATGAGAAAATAGCTATCCAAGAAGCACTGGTTTCTTTTTAGCAGAAAGAAGTGTAGGTGGTTAGCTCAGATATGATGCTCTACGTGAAATTAAGAAATGAATGATTCCCATTCTAGACATAAGATTCAGATCACAGATCCTAGAATGGTAGGTTTTCATGTGAACTATTCTTTGGTTCGGTCACCTAAAGATAGGCATTTACAGTCATTTGAGATGACCTGTCTGGCCTCTAATATCTTTTCCAGAAATGCGTGGGTTTTCTCCCATAGGTCCAGTGCCATACTTGCCAGCCTGTGAGGATGCCTCAGATACTCCAGGACATCTCAAAAAGCACTAGATGCCTGTGCTTAAGAGGCTGAATAGAGCCCAAGGTATCTAAGCTCTAACTGAGGAAGACGAAGTGTATTCAGTGCAGTGAGTGAAGCCTAAAGGTGATGTGTAGAGCTTGGTTCAGCTGGCTCAAACACTGTTGAGTGCTGAGATGCACTAGGGTGCCTGAGATGTTCTCATGGAGCTGGCAGGTGTGACACAGGACCTACTGGAGATGGCAACTCTTTTGAACGGCAGTTGGAGGCCAGGCAGAGTAACATAAGGCATTTCAAATGACAGTAGACACCAGGCCAGGAGACTGAACTGAGCCTCCAGTACCATGACATCTGAACTGCTCCCCAAGTTTCATTGTAGGGGCTTATGCCCAGTTGCCTAAACATAGGCGACTAGAGCTAATTGAAATTGTTTAGGTTACCTGAGCCATCCATGTGGGAGTGGTATATTTGAGATAGATAGGACCTGGAGGAGACCCCTGCTCCTTCTGGTCCAGCAGCTGGAGGCTAGGTGAGTACTGAAGTGATGCTAAATGTCCATGTGGGGAACAGACCTTTAAGTGAGAGAAATGAGGCTGAAGTTGCAGAAGGGAGGGATTAAAAATGAGGACTCCTTTAAGAAATTAAACGTTTGAGGAAGTTTTTTTTCCCCTGAAAGAAAAATGTGCAAATTTAAGTAGTCTTGGATAAAGGAGTCTTGGATATGTTCAGTGGAGGATAGTGAAATAAGGAAATACTGTTCTGTATTCTATATTTGTAAAATGCAAGGTTGTATTTTTATTGGGACTGCAACATAAATAATAATCATCATAAAGCTGCACTTCTATTTTGAAAAAAAAAAGAGGAAAGGAGAGATTTTTTAAGAAGCTGACAATAAAGATCAATCAAATATAGTTGCAACCAACTTTAAAGATCAAAAGGTAACTGATTACAGGAGGAAATACAGATATTAAAATGTGAAATGTGGAAGAATCCATATGGGAAAAATACTGTTACAAAGAAGAAGGGAGGAAGAATGCTGTGAAGTTGGAAAAGGTTCATAAGGAAACAGATATCCCATATTATGATTTATCCACATAGGCAGGTTTGGAAGAGTGAAGTTCAGTGTTGAAGTTTGCCATGCTGTCATGAAGAATGAAGAGGAGGAAAAAAGCAACAGAAGAAGAAAGACGGGTCTCCACATAGAAGAGGAAGGCTTCCATGCTGCAGGCAGGATGAACCTATTTAAAGAACTTTATAGAATTTCTGAGAGAAAGCTTCCCCCCACCCCAACACTTTACGGGTAAATTAAACACCAGTCTTTTATTTTTAAAGAAGGATTTTAGGGAGGATTTGGGCAATGGACAGGTAAATCACTACAGTTTCATAATAATTCATTT
Organism: Pygoscelis adeliae; assembly: GCF_000699105.1. NCBI lineage: Eukaryota > Metazoa > Chordata > Aves > Sphenisciformes > Spheniscidae > Pygoscelis > Pygoscelis adeliae. The sequence goes on along the minus strand of NW_008824761.1, from coordinate 123,657 downwards.
AATGCATTTTTTTCCATTTTCTATTTACTACAGTTTTCCATTGCTGGAATTCAGAAACATTGTTAAAATGTACCTGCTTCACCTATTAAATGTTGGAACTATGTTAGCACATCAGACAGTAAGTGAAAACAATGAGGAAATTTTACTTAAGAGTTAATTTGTTAGCTGGAACAGCTTCTTAAAATTTGAGTGTATACATAGTCATCTACATTACTTTCACAGTGTTTGTTTAATATCTAAGGATCCCCATAGATAATGATCTTGGAACCCATATTCATGAAAGCTGTAGAAAAATGTTGAAAAGACCCTAAAATTTTAATACAAAACTGAAATTTTGTATCTTAAACAAGAAAGAAAAGACCTTTACTAAATCATACTATGATAAACATGCATAGAAATTTCCATGAAAATCAAACATAACTTACAGTTTGTTTTGCTATAAAAAAAAATCTGATGAAGAAGAAGAAAGAAATATATTCCTACATTTTAAATCAGAATTTCCCCACATCTTTCTTCAGTACCCACAAAAATGGTGTAGCAGAAACCACACACACACATGCAGAGGATGATGTTTTAACACCTGGGATTGTCAGAAAAAATATCCTGCCATTTCCAATCAAATTTAGTCTGTATATTATGGTGAAATTCTGTAAGAAAAAACAAAGAAGCTGTCATCACATCTAATGGCTTGCTTACATTCAGAATCCCCTCTGGAATAATAATTACATCAGCGTATCTGTACCGACGTATCTCTGCTTTGTCTGCTCCCACTGTTGTGCCTGTGCTGTTAGATGTTACCTATGATTTATGCCAGGCATCTATACTGCTCTGTGCTGCATCGGTGGCTGCACATTTCCATACGGACAGGTATCCCGTGATTTCTGTCACTGCTCACGGGCCCTGCTGAATTCCAGGCCATTTTCATACTAGATTGCGAGGTACGTTCAGGAGGCCAGGGGAATTGTGGGGATGGGAATCAATTGCTTGTAATTGTGTTCTGCTGTATCTCACGACTCACTTGGCTGATCAAAAAATGTGCCCACAATTTATATATACCCAAGCACATACCCCTGGGTGAATTTTCCCCACAAGCTTTGTGTGCAGATAGGAGTATCGTAACCGTGTACCTGAAGACATCTTAGCTATTAACAGAAGTCTTTCAGGCTCTTACAAAGTTCATTGAGTTTTAGGAAGTTGTAAGGCAAGCTCCCTCATTAAGAGTGGGAAAACCAATGGAATCAGTAATTTCCGTCGTACTGAAATTACATCTGTATCTGCTTGAAGATCTTGCATTTTTTTAATGCATTAAACAACTTAATGAAAAATGTAGACTAGCTTTGGGCTAGTAATGGCATTCATCCATAATAATAAACAACTGTTATTTTTATTGCTCCTGCTATTTATAGTTTTCTGTGGCATTACCTAGAAATCTTTCTTTCTAACGTGTTTGAATGACTCTCTCCTTCCTTATGTCACCTTACTATTACAATATAGATATTGTACTATACTCACCATTTTACCATTATGCTATTCTCCTGTTTTGAGAATGCAAATTCCAAGAACCAGGGAGAGAACAACACTGCAAAGGATTACAGTCACCACAGAAACGGGGTGTTTTGTGTCCTTTAGCTAAATAAACTGGCCTTGAGAAACGCACACTCATACGTTCCTGATTTTATTTCTTGTGGGAGGATGGAGGTCAGCATTTCTAACACTTCAGGGACTCATAAAAACTATCAAGGCAGTGGGCATGTGAGGAATCAGCTGGAAATTGTTCCTGGCATATCTTGCGTTTTTCTCCATGATAGCAGTGTATCAAAACAAGTTATCTGTGCTATACCAGGAGTCGTACGTAACTTGATAACAGGCCTCTAGTCAGACAACATCATCTGGTAAAATTTGTCTTCGGCCACAGAAGCCGCAGAGGGAATGTTTTATATCGACATCTTCAGCAAGAGCAAAGAAGCAGCAACACTGTATAGTCCGAGCATTGTATGTTACATTTCCTTTGATTTGGCCTTCGCATCTCTCGGTCTGTAATTGCTTTCTGCTTTTGGTTTGGTGATGATCCAGGTTACATAAAGACTGTTTGACTGGAAAGATTTGGATCACCTCCCAGTGGCTGAAAGGTAATCTATGTGAAATGACAGGAAACAATTTTCCCCCCCCCTGACTTCTTCAGCAAACCAAGTAAACTTCTTGCTTCATTGGTTTCCATCCTCCTTGTGCCTGTCAGTCACAATTGATTCAGAGTGACTGATCATAGTGACGAGATGGCTTCCCAGTGCCTTTGTGGCTCTTGGCAATTAAACATTTGCCACCGTGCTGTGAAAACTTTTACCAGATTCGCTGTGGAACTTTCTTTTGTAGCTGGAAAAGACATTTTAATACATCTGCAGTTTTGTCTGCTTCATTTACTCCAGTGTTCACTGTAACAGGTCACCACTGCAAAGCCCATTTCCCAGGCAAGGAAGCTGTTTTCTAACCTCTGCTACAACATCTAACATGGCTTCTCTTTCTCCACCAGTTGCGAGCAGGACAATACTTTGCCCTCAGCTTCTATGCCTGATCCCATAGACTTCAGTAGACATTTTGGATGCATGGTACTATAAGCGGACATGTCTCCTGTTGATAGATTAACAGTTTCAAATCCAGCAATCCCTAATCGCTTTTCCAGACAGCAGCGCTTATCTGAAGAAAAAATCCAGCTACACAGAGTAATCTATGAAGCAATCAGTGATACTGTTTCATAATAAATCCATTTGCGAGCAGTTTGCTCCTGGTTCACTAGTGCCATGAATTCCACGTTAACATGTTTGTCCTTGTGGTATTGTCATCGTTTATGTCAAATCGATGGGACTGAATGCCCATTTTGCATACCCCTTTAACTACTGTATTCAAATGGAACTCAGTGATACGTGAGCATTTACGTGTTTCTGTTGCAAAAGTGCTGTTGAAAAGCTAATTGAACTATCTGTGCAGCTTGATAGTGTGTAGCACTGCAGACAGACTATAGAGGGGGGAAGCTCTAGGTTTGATGGAGCTTTTCAGCAGATGTAACAGTAATGTCACTTCTACTCTTCAAATGCACTTCACAATCCTCTGCCAAACATCGCAGCAAACTCATAGAATAGAATCATAGAATAGTTTGGGTTGGAAGGGACCTCTAAAGGTCGTCTAGTCCAACCCCCCTGCTGTGGGCAGGGACATCTTCAACTAGATCAGGTTGCTCAACTGCATGAAAAGTTGAGAGTTTATGTCATAGCAAAATAAGGCCAATCGCAGAGCTTGTTCCAGTTTATATTTCCATTTGTTCTTCAAACTGGATTTACTGAATACAAATACCAAAGTGTTATCATTTTGATTTTGCAAGAGGGCCATCACTGTTCTGCTGTGACCTAATGCAGAAAGACTGCCTCACATTTCTCTGCACTATTTCTTCTCTTAATGATGGCTTAGTCCATGGGGGGAGTGGGGGGAATAGTAAGTTCTCTTTCCAGCTGGTGCTGGCTTCATTGGCTTTCATTGAAGTATGTGAACAGTGGTTACAGTTAGGAAAATGTTCATGTTGATTATTATGAGATAATTTTAAATAGTCTTCATGTTTACAAGTTCTCTTTCATCTTACACACTCAGGTTATGTCTGAATCCCTTCTCACCTTCATTTATTTGACCCTTTATAAAATCAGCTTCAAAAAATCCGTGTCTATAGAAGCACCGTGGAAATTAATAGTGTGAAACACTCAGGATCTATGGCAATGAGCATCATAAAACCAAGAAATAAAGTTTTATGGGAATTACTGGTTTGTGGGGAAAAAAAAAAACAAAATTGGAAGTTAGCTTCACCCCACTGCTATTTAGAAAAAAATCAAATAATTTTGATCTTCTGGTGAAACAAATTTTTGGAAAAAAAATTTAAGCTTAAAGTGTTCTTTCTGTCATAAAAATCAAATTTTGGAGATGGATTTAATTTATAAGTATGTATATAGAAGAGCACATTTTGTCTTTAATGACAAAAGACAATATCTTCCAATTTGAAAATACAAAAAAATCACAGCATAATCAAAATGCTTTTAAATCAGGGCTTTTTTCCTTCCTTCCTTCCTCCCTTCCTCCCTTCCTCTTTTTGTCTTTCTTTCTCTCTCTCTTTTTTTTCAGAATGAAATTTCTTTATGCTGAAAGTCTGCCATAGAAAGTTTTTGTTTTGACAAAAGGATATTTTTTTATTGGAAGATTTTCAACTGCTTCTACCCAGAAGGAATTTAGTAAATTTTCAGGGCAGTGCCTGTGTAGTGTGCCATAAATAAAGCTCAGGGCAAGAGACTGAACTGTAAGTATTGAACAAATAACTGCTTATTAATTTTAAAGCAACCATCTGGTGCATTGAATGGGGCAAGATCCTGTGGAAAAAAAACATGAACCTATCTTTAATTCCTGTGAAGGATTGAACAATGTAAACATTGTGCAGAATTAATGATAGAATTTTCTAACTTTTAAGAGCTTTTCTCCATAACCTTAACATTATTTTAATATAGATCTTCTGCATACCGTGTATATATATTTATACATACATATATGTACATATTTATATATATGATTAAATTTTGAATCATCTGCCTACCCTGCCATGTACGCAAAAGGGAAGCCTCCTCTTTCCACTGCCTTGTTCAGTGCAGCTGACTCCCAGTGCTACGAGGGCTACAGGGAAAAAGGGGAAGGCTTAGGTCTTGTCCAGACTCTCCGAAAATGATGATCCTATCTGAGACAGCAGAAAGGATGTCTAGCCTAGGCCGTTAAAGCCCTTTGTCTGTATTATTCCTTATGGAAGCAGGGAGATAAAGAAACCAGAGTCTCAAATCCGGTAATTGAGTAATTCTGAAAACTACAGTGGGGTTCTTGCTCTTTCCTAGGGGCAAAGTGGCAGTGCATTTCTCTTATGTAGCCAGCACTGGAGAGCGATAATGTCTCCATTTATACATGTCTCCTTCATGATACACCATTGAACAGTTCAACCTGTAGGAAAATAACAGTGGTCATACCAAAGTCAGACCTTAGGTACATGTCACCCAGTATACTGCTTCTCACAGTGGTTTAGGGAAATAATTTTTAAAAAGGAATGAGAGTGAACCATCTTGAACATGCTGTCTCACCAGTGTTTTAGGGATACGCTGAGGCAGACTGTGTTTTAAGCCCATTGCATCTAATCGTCACTGGTAGAAGTGTGAACATATCTGATGCCTTTTGGAATCCGTCATAGCTTTAGCACCCAATCTTCTTGGGGGAGCAAATTCCACAATGTAGCTATGTGTTGTATGAGAAAGTACAACCTTTTCTTTGGTTTGAGCTCGTTGCCTCGTTACGTAGAACATAGGGCTGGAAGAAACCAGCTGGTTGGTATTTGCGTTGAGCGTCCTGCTATTGGAGGTAACCGCAAGAGTGTTTTAGTACACCAGGGAATGTGGGAGTTCAGTCTGACGTGTCCCCACACACCACAGCCAGCAGAACGTTTTCCAGCACTGTAAATAAGGCACTTTACTGTGTATCACCTTCAGATGGACCTTTTTGAAGCTGAAGAGTCCTAATCTTTGTCAGTCCTAGTCCATACGTAAGCTTTCTCCTGCCCCCAATCATTCTTGTTAGCTTTATCTATACTTTTCACATTCTGCTGTATCCTTACTGAGGAAGGGATTTAGAGTTTAATGTACTGTTCAAGAGACAGCCTTACCGGGAATGTATATATCCCTAATAGTTCCCCAGCATTACGTGGTACTGTACTGATATTTTTAGTCAGCTGTCCAAAATTGTTCCAAAAATCTGTTTATTAAGTATTAATAAATCTTCAGGTTATATCTATGCCAAGGAATCAGAAGGTTCCCAGTCAGTCACTGGGCCCAGTGTATGCCCTGGTCCTCTGTCTCTTCTCCCAGACGTGACCCAAGTGGGCATGGGTTCCCAGGAGGGAGCTCCAGCCCAACTCCTACTTAGGACAGGCTGGGCACCATGACTGCATGGTGTGCCATGAAGCATACCCACCTTCTAGCCACAGCCTTCCAGCCTATCATTAAGTGTATGTATAGACATACAGATAGATATGTCTTCATGTTTGCGTGCATATATACATATGTACACACATATATATAATTTATAGCGCACTTTCCTAAAGAAGTGGGCTTATGTGCTGTAATTGCCAATTCATCCGTCTGTTAGTTTCTTCTTGGTAACTTTTAAATGTTTACATTGATTGAGCACTACCAAATTTGACACAGGCGTAGTGATCTCAGAAAAGTTATGCATTTCACAAGCACTGGTGGTTGAGTTTTGGTAGACACTTAAACTGAGCCTCTACTTTGACAGGCATTTTAAGCTGACATTATGTGACATTATCACTGAAAGCATTCCTTCCCTCCCTGCATTTGAACTAGCAGTGAACTAGACTGGGGAACCAAGCCAACTGAAAAAAACGAATGGACAAAAAAGTGGACAAAAATACATCAGTGCTTATATGGGCGCATGTGGAGGGCAGTAGCAAGGAAGAAGGTCGTGCTTCTTCTAGTGGTGGGGCTACCTGATGCTATTCAGAAAGACTGCTGAAGGACAGCCCCAGGAAAGTGCTTCAGCCCAAACTCAACGGTGAACTGCTCTATTTCACCTGCCAAGTGGCCAGTCAGCAGGGACATACCCTGTGGCTTCAGCTGCAGAGCTCTGGTGGTTTATGTCGGAGATAGCAGCTAGGATATGGGGTGTGAGGGAGGAGATTAGGAAATGGGTAGAGGAGAATATGGAGGCACAGAACACGAATCTATAGGAAACCAGGCTTTGCTAGCTCTGCTGCCGTTGGCTGGCTGCTTAGGCTGTTGTACAACCAGAGCTGTATGGGGAAAGAAAACAGGCGATAGAAATATTCCCCAATATATATCATATTTATCTGTTTTCCTACTATTCTGTTGTCTATTATAGCTTTTTACCAGTTTGTCCAATACTGGACTTGAATGTACTCATCTGTAGTTCCCAAGATCACCCTTAGACTTCTTTGAAATAAATATGATCCCACATCAGCAAAGACATTTCCTGTCTTGGTTGGAACCAGATGTCTCTCATTCATTTCTATAATTAAGGAGGATTTAAGTGAATATATTGAGAAGTGTTATTATTTTAGATATAATGACCTTTAACAAATCTAACTTTACAATAAACACAGCAAAAGCAGATCCATAAAAAGACAAAAAGATGTGTGTGTGACAAGGCAGGAAAAGCAATAGCTTTGTATATTTACTATGTATATGTGTAATTGCAAAGCACATCATGATGCAGGAGACCTATCTGTATGTTGCTAATAAGAGGCATTGTAGAAGAGAAAGTTAATAAAATAGTTCAATTAAAGCTGTGTGTAGTGGTAATGGTCTCAAAACAATGCATGGTGAGGAGTCCTATATGAATATTTTGCACATCATTCACCAAACGGTGGCCATATCTTTTCATAAAGTGGTTTCATAAAATCTTCTATATATGTTTTACGTGGGTTTTGGTTTGGTTTGGTTTTTGTGGTTTTTTATTATTATTGCTTATGTTTGGCTATTTCTAACAGCCTGTTATTCTGGTAACTAGAATAGATTTAGAAGAGATGCAATTTTTCCTGCCATTAATCTTTTTGCAGCAAAAGTAGCTCTTAGAAATTGTTTTCTACTAGACTTACATTAATATGTAAAATGGGGGGACTCTTCCACAATTCTTATTGAATTGCTCATTCTCTACTGCTTTGACACTAAGCATCAAGCTTTGATTAAATCTACATGGATATCTGCATGGGATATTTTGGAAAAGCCGGATGGTTTGTGTGGCCTGTCCTTGGATGAATCAAATAGCTGTCCCTGAAAATAGAGACAGCTCACTCCTGTTTCCCTGTACTAAGCAAATTCTGTCTGACACATTTTTGTCATGAGCAAAGTCATGTTGATGTTAGTTGTTAACACAGTAGCTGATCTCAAGATGGCATATAGAAAGTGGGAAATTTCTTTTTACAAAAAAGGTGACATCCTTATATTGATTTAATCAGAGTATCTTTGGTCTCTGTAATTATTATGCAATGTGGGAAACTGGATCCATTAATGATCCAAGAGTTCTCAGATACCCTTGAAAAACAAGAATTTGTTAAAGATTTTATGCCATGTTGCCGTATGATTTTTGAAAAGGCTTAATTTCACTAGTGTAAATACGAGAAGGTTGAATTAGCAAAAAATCATACATATGGCAAGATGAATGAAGCATTAATAGAGGCAGCTCATCATAGCCAACTATCTGAAAGACTGCATAATTTATGCTAACTTCTAACTTTTAGTAAACAGCACAGAATCTGCATGGATTGAAGCTCCAAGGTGAAACTGAGAAATGTCTCGCATTTGAACCGTTTCGCTGATCCCTGTACCTCTCAACCCTGCCTGTGACATGTTTTAGGAGATCAGAGGGTCTCTCGGGACAGGAACACAGCAATAACGAAAGATGCTAATTACCTCCGTATGATCTAGACAAGTCTTTCTTTGGCGTGTGATGCTGAGACTAAATTTTTAGCCATAACGTTAGTGACTGCAGCAAATGGCAGCTAGTGAGGAAGTGCACAACTGGTCGTCCTGATCTGCATGCAGGTCCTGGTTCAAAGCAGTGTTGTCCAAGAGCTACTTTGTACCGGGGACTATAAGGCACGTCACTGCAGGAACAAAAAAAGTAAACAAGACAAAACCAAAATAAAATAAAATAAAAACCCTCAAACACCATTATAGTGTTTTAATTTCCAAAACTAGCAAATAAAAATAAAAAAAAGGAATCTTGCTTAAAAGAAATTAAAAGGGGCAGCAAAATGATATATATGTACAAATATGCTTTGTTTAAAAATATCATCTTGGAATCTCAGAGGAAATGCACATAATACCTTAAAAAATATCCTGTTAAAGCAATGAAGAAAAAATAAAATCCAATAAAATCCAAGCCATTGTGAGTAAGGAGTGACTTAAAAGGTAAAAAGACTACTCAAACTAACGATACATCATTCCAGGAATGATATATTCTCATGCACGTAATGAATCATTCATCATTCAAAAACTGAATGATGTCCTCTCCAAATAAGGAACTATAGAAGAACATAAAATATGACAAATTAAATATAAAAATGCAGTCAGATAAAAAAAAAAGATTTTGAGTAATGGCTTGCTTGACAATTAATAAATAATTGCACTTTAATAAATAAATCCTTTGGAAACACATCTGTACAGGAAGCTTCCAAGAAGCTGTTGGCTGCAAGGCTACTAGATGGCCAAAGTGTAAGGGGTGTGCTTATAGACCACGTATCCTGGAGAAGACCAAACAAATGAATGAACTCCTGACATTTGTGTCTGCCATGGAGGAGCTGAAAGAGTTTGTTTTGCACAGAGGAGACCATCCTTACGGGAGATGGTTCAAAAATCTGTGTCATATCGAAACGTCTGTAAAGAAATTTCGAACAAAACAACAAATGAACTGCTGTTTGCAGATAGCCAAGGCATTACCGTATTCACCTTAGATCGCTAAAAGAATTAGCATTAGCATGAAATATTTAACCATTAATTGTTTAAAACTGCCAAGGTAATGTGCAAATGTGAGAGAAGAAGTCTGAGCAAGTTCCGGGGAACTGCAGAGAACAACATCTGGTGTCTGTGTTGGGTAAGCTGGTGGAGGCTCTTGTAAAGAGCAGAGGTGAAAGATGTGGTCAGGCACTGGAAATCTATCAGTTTTCTAAAGGAATCACAAACACATGGGAGCTGGGGTAGATATAGTGGGATTTCCGAAAAGGCTTTTGTTAAATGCCCTCACCGAAGGCATTTAAAGAAGGTGTAGGATGATGATGGTCCTCTGATAGATAAATAATGGTTAAAAGATTAGGAGTTGAAAGTTGAAATAAAGCGCCAGTTTTCAGTTCTTTCAGTTTCTTAGTGTGGGAGGTCACAGGGAAGGATCTCTTTCATGGTCTGCATAAATATCCATCCATAAATAACTGAGAAAAGGCAGAAATGACAAAACATACTTAAGATATGACAAAGCTTACTGATGATACTAACCCGTTTAAAGCTGCAGAAATGAAAGCTGACAGAGAAGATCTACTGAAGGATTTCGTAATACTGCGTGCATGGCACCTCAGCATGGTGTCCTGCTCTCTCTGGTGTGCAGCAGGAAGAGCACGGTAAGACATTCGTGTAGCATCCACGGTAGCACATTTCACAGGTAGAGTTAGTGCGCTGAGCAGAGGAGGCTAATGAGTGACGGGGAACGTGCTGCCCTCCGTCAGTCCGGGAGAGAGTGGGTTGCACACTGTAGACTCGTACAGTACTCTTCTGGAGAGGCATCGTGACACACTAGGGGTGTTTTCTTTTTAAAGAAACAAAAATATATAATAGTGTAAAAGTAACTGATTGTGAAAGCTATCTGAGTTTTTTATACTACTCCGTGATGACTCTGTGAAGTCAGACGATGATTTTGACCTTTACAGAAGGGATCAAGGGAAGAGTGAACATACAACAAGGAATTCCAGCTGGAAGGGCTGGCAGCAAAGGGGAGAGAGATTGAAGGGAGAGTGTTTGGTTGGTATAAGGTGAAGATAGAAGAAATTTGACAGTTACACAGCATATTAGAGATTAAGAAAGACAAATGATAATGGTTTTAGGTGAAGGAAAATGGAAAGGATGCGTTTAGTTAGATAGTTTCAAATAAGATGTCTACACCTTAAAGACAGCCTGCTCCAGATTACGAAATCCTGTCTCTGAAGGAGTCTTATAAATGATGGCTCTTACCACTGGATCCGCTCACTCTCCTCTCTGTTTCATTTACATATCTTCAAGCACTTTCTTGAGAATGTAGACGTGCTAAGAATTAGTATGTCTACATATTAAGATTTTTTTTCCTTAATATTTACAATAAGACTAGGATGAATATTGCTATACTCATAGGTAATGAGTAACACTAAAATGTGGAGAGACGCCAGGCATTTTAAACGATTAACAGGAGAGACACTCTTAATCTGTGAGGGGGAGCCTGTGGTTTTACTAGAAAAGGAAAAGATATGCAGAACCTCAGCTCCAGACCGTGGAGTTGCTGTTTTCATAGCAGGATGAAGCAGCTCGTTTCTCAAGAGCTTTTCAGAATATGCCAGCTCTGAGGTAGCTTGTAGATTAGGCAACCTCGCAGCCTAACTAATGAAATAAAGGAAGATTCTGATAATTGTTTCATCTATTAATAATACTTTCCATTACTGCAAGAGCACATTTTAATTTTTAGCTGGATAGAGTAAGGTTAGATTTTCTTGAACAGGAGTGGAATTCAATTGCACAGAAGTAGATGTCTGCATCTGAGCTCGTCATTGGTGACCCCCCATAGAGTCGTTGAAGAGATACAAGCGCTTTAGGGCACACTATTTATTTTGTCCTAAACTAGACATTTTCATTAGAGGAATCACGCTGTAGTGTTTATTCCTCTGTTGACTCTACAGGATCCTAAAGTAACTAGGTCATATCCAGATTTCTGTGTGGTAGAGTTACACGAAATTAATCTCATTCTGAGTTACCGCATGCACACAAGGTGTCCAAAGTGCCCCGTTGTTGGGAATGGCATATGAAGGAAGGTGATCTGGAAATTCATAACAGGTTTTCATCCGGAGTGAGCTGAGGAGTCTTTTGAACTTGGGCACATACCTTACCTCCATTAAAAAGGCAACTTAAGGAAATTTCTCTTGATAAGCAACAAAAGGAAAGCAGATTTTAATTTTCAGAACTGCATCTTCTCTTCACCCTATCGCTCATCATATTAGCGTTAAAGAAGCTCAGATCAAAGTTCGGATGTCTTGATTTTAAGCACTGCTGCCCTATGGTTGTTTTCCAATTGTCTGTCTGCAGGCACTCTTCACATTTTCTGTGAACATGTTACTGAAGAACTGTCCACTGTGGATCCATGAGTCCATCTCACCTTTCACCTCACACTTCTACTCACTTTCTTATCCAGTGCAGGAAAGAGAGATTGTTATGTCAGCAAAAATGAGATACATTTGGACCATATTGTGGTGTTCTTACCTTCAAAATGGATTCATGCCGCTAAAATAAATTACCAAACTAGAGTGTGTTTATAACACACAGACCTCTTTAGTTAAACTGAAGTCTGAAGAGGAAGATTCAGTCATTGTTACTGCATGTATGGTAATATATATATGTATATATACTTATGTATACTTATAATTGGTTCACTTGAAGTACAAGTAAATTTTTAAGTTTGTCCTCATTAATTACACACTTACTTGTATCTGCTCCCAGGTCAGCTTTTCCTGGGGCCATGGCAAATTTTGTACATAAAAATTCACCTAGATGTTTTTAATCCTCTTTGTGCCTACACTTGAGATATATATCACATGGCACAGCTATCTCTGCAGTTTAAATAAGCGTGGTAGAATTAAAACCTAATGTATTAGGTATTTTTCTTGTAGACATGGAAGCCTTTGTTTGGTAGGACGGTGAACTGACATTTAGGATTCTGAAGTTAAATCTTGGCGTTTTTACAGAGTCTTTTCTGACTTTTGGTAAGTTACTTACAGAATAGTCCACAAAAAAGAGATGTAGATGGTGCATTATCTGTAAGTCTAGTGTAATATTTAGCCAGCAGGATGGTTTCCTAGAGGAGAGAAAGAGTCGCACAGAGTACCAGTGCAGATAATGGGATTTCTCAACAGGATGCGCAAATGACCAGTCTATAGGGGCTAAAAACACATTTGTTTGTCTTGGTTTTGGAGATTACAGTGTATTTAGAACTGCTCTGTCCCTCACTATAAGGTTTTAGAGCAGCTAGTATCACTGGATTCTCAACGAGGGGGCCTCCTATAACTACTGCAATGAAAATTACCAAAATGCTGCTAATAGTAAGTTAGTGAAATCCAGATATTTGCTTTCATTTACTTTATCCTCAGAAAGTTTTAACGTTAGATGATGAAGATGAGATTTTTGCTACACATTGATAGGGAGTACAGCACCACTTTCTTCACATTTCATGCCAATTAAATGTCACAGACTCCCCCATGTGCTGGCTGTAAACCAGCAATAACTCATCAAGGAGGGAAAACAAAACCAAAACTCCCACCATGAAAAAAAAAGAAGCAGGGGAGTCTATACAGAGGAAACATCGGCTGCTTCAGGTAGCTGTGGGATTAGAAGCACACTTATGTCTGGTGGCAGGAAAATAGAAGTACAATCCATTCTGTTCTCCTCTTAAAAACTGATAATGCAGTAATAAATACTTAACAGTAATAATAATATCAAGAATACATGGCTGAGTGAAAATGAATGGTTTGAATAACTCAACTTCATTAGTGCGGACTTATTCAGCAAGGTGCTAAGCACTCTTTTCTCTCACCTGGTGAATCTTGGAGGTTCAAGACCCATTGATAGACATGTATTTCAAATGAACCATTCCATTCTAAAATACTCCAAGAACTTGAATGAAAGTAATTATGCAAGCTGTTTGAAGATAAACTCAATAGGAGGCATGTTAGCATGTTCAATTGGGGCCATTTTTCTTTTTTTTGCTTAGTTATTTTAAAAAAGGGAAGTATTCTACAATGTGCAGTAAATTGATAAAGGCAAGCAGGGCATTCGTTGCAGGGCATTAGGCAAAGCAGGGAGCTGTAAGCCTTTTGATCCACATATCTGGCTCTACTGAAAAGTGAGATAAAAATAAAAGTAAAACAATAAAAGTTATTAACAAATTAATCTTTTTTGAGAGGTGAATACCTTGGTTTCCTCTTACAATAATTGGACTCATGGCTCCACTGCACAATATAATGCTCGTATTGGAGGAAAAGGTGGGGGTTTTCTTTTGAATATTACTGTGCAAATATAGTGTGCAGCATGGCCAGTATACTGTTTGTAATGTTATATTAGTTGTGGGTTGCTGAGCTGTATTGCCTTCAGTGAGTATAATGTTCACTTACAAAGTACAGTGAAACTTTGTTAGCAAGAGCAAGGACATACAGTATGTGCTTTTAGGTAAAAGCTAAAATATCCCATGACCCAGTAGAGATAGAGTTCATACTGAATATCAAAACTAACAGCTACTTTGAAAAAAGAAGCAATGCCAGAAAAAATGTTGATTTCTGTGATACCTAATTACAAAGAGCCATTAAAAAAAAAGGTGATTTGGATAATATAGCTAGAGAAGAAACAAGACTCTTTTTTTCTTCTACTAGATAGAAAAGCAGACCCAGTCTTGAATCGGAGTGAAAATTAAAGTAATGAAAATTTCCATTTTCAAATAAAAAATCTAGCCACCTGAAAAATTTTCGTTCAATAATTTGACATTTTTGTTCCAGTCTGAGCTTTAATGCATTTATTCCTCTAAATTAATTTACATTTAAATGCAAACATTTGGCTTGAATTGAAAAGAACCTTTTGTTTTGCAGTTGTTAATATGTACCATTTTGACAATTTTGATCTTTTTTCCCAGCATTTTTATAAACTGGGAAATGTCTTGAAACCGATTCTTTACTGTGAACATAGAGGTTTCCTCGAATCAGCACCTAAAGGTGAAAAAAATGTTTCTTTGAAAACTGTCTTACTAACCATACCCCACAGCATACAGGATGGGCACAGGGAAATTCTTTGTCCCTCAGGAAGGGAAAGGAAGAAGTTCTTTTCTTGCCATAAGCTAATACCTGGCCCACTGTACAATGCTAGCCCACAAACTGGTTTTACTAGCCAACTTCTACCAGAGTTTCTAATGCAGATAAAGCAGTATTAGCATAAGTTTAATGGGAAGGGAGGACAACTGGGGAAGCAGCCATTTAGCCCGCTAATGGTCACCACTGAATGTTGCAAACAAAACCAGTCCCTCCTCTAAAGTGCATAAAAATCATCTATATGATGCATCTATACTATGCTTTTAATATGGATAAATGTAAGGACTCCTCTAAGATACCTTGCATAGTTACTTTTTTTAGGATTCATACATCTAGCAGTTAAATACATGTATGCAAAAAAATCTTTTACGTTTAGTGCCAGGTCTCTATAAATCAAGTTTCTCTTTCTACTTGCCTACTTCAGCCTTCATTTCCCTTCAGAACTTCTGTCCCTCTCCCTAAACTAAGCTCAGCTTCATATGCCTGTTCTTTCTTCTGTCCTACTTAGAGGGGTCAATGTTTCCAGGTAACTCCTCCACCCGAGGGAAAACCTTCCAGTTATGGTATTGGAGGAGCTGATCCAACCCCAAATTTATCTTTATTTTATTAAAATGTGGATCCTTTTTCAATCATACTTCATACACTTTCACAAAAAAAATTGTCTCTTTCCTTTTTTTTTTTTGCAAAGCACTCCTTTTTCTATTCTGGAAGTGGGGTAATAAGCATTGCTGTTTTGTAACCACCAAACCTAGTTATTGTAAATATTTTTTGTTGTTGTTTATAAAGAATAACTGTGTTGATCGGATGTAGGAGTGGGCATTTGAAGGCTATGTGAGACTGGGGGTGTAGCATATGCCACTAGTGAAATTCTCTGTAGTCTTAAGGCTTCCCACAGATCCCCCAGTAATGGAGACTTCAGCCAAGGGCTGCAAAAATACGTTTGGTTCCATAGGTAGCCCAGGATCATAAAGGGATGAGATAGCTTAACGTCACTACATCCTTTCCTCTTCTTGTCCTATCTTCTTCTGCATGACATTAAGTAGAGACGGTGCCCCCACAGGCATTTAACCCATTACCCAGAGTCCTGCAAAGCATATGCATGGAGTACCAGGTAGATAATTGGCCCAGTAGTATATAGTCACGTAATATTTAAAGTGAGCAAAGAAAGAATATTTTTCTCATCTTACCTGTGGCATTTTTTTATTTATCATTAAATTCTTTAGGTTTTAAGTGTACTGTGCTTTGCATGTAATTACTGTACAGAATATAATCACTGAAAGCCATTTGCCGATTTGTTCTGAACTATGAAATATTTTATGCTATTTTATCAAAATCGAGTAAGAAAACCAACCTTTTAACAACCCTGTATAGCAAACAATCCATGTGTGAAAGCTAATAAAAAGCTTTAATGCTTGGACTATCAGCTTCCATGGTATCACACACAGTTCTGTTGTACAGAAGCCAGAACTGGAGTTTTAACTTAAGCATTAACTCAAATGGATATGAATCTCTTGGGTGCCATTTAGAAAGCAAGCTGAGGGGTGGAAGACAAGAACACAAGTGCACGCATCACATATCCACAGGGCAAACCACTACTGTACTTATTAGACTTACACTCTCTGACCTCATGCATAAAGATGTGAAATGAGGCTTGAAATAAAAGAGAATGCAGTATGATTTGCAAGAGTTAAATGAAAAAGAAAGGCTTAAAGCAAAAAAAAAAAACAAAAACCAAATCCAAGAAAACAACCCCCAACCAAATATTTTCTGATAAAAATAAACAACTGCATTGGTAAGTTGCCATTTGTTTCTATAGTTCCAAAGGTGGACATACTTGCTATGGTGAGTCCTGGGGACACATCGGATACACTCGTTTTATGAACTATAGGCCAAAGAAATTATTTGGATTCAGTTGTTATTCCATTAAATAAGTCACAGAATATTTTTATAAGTCTCTGTGTGATTCTGGATTTCAGAAATAATTTGCACAAACAAAAGATTGGTGGTTTTAAGCTTCATGGAAATAGAGAACAATATGATTATGCAAGGTATTTTGGAGTTAAGTATCCTTCGACAAATGTATGGTAGGGCAGTACCATGAAGATCTAGAAACACGTTGGAGTTAATGGCGTAGCTTCCTTAGCTGGTTTCTAGCACGCATCAGAGCCTGGTTTGTTCTTCAGCTGTACAGCCGAAGACTTGCATGATAAATGCTCCTGTCTTTTTCTTGTCCTCACCTCTGTTTGCTGATGTGCAAAGGGATTTGTGACAGCAAAGACACTTTCCCTTCTTCCTTCTCTTCCCCAACTTTATTCCTCTTCTGAGAAATTCATCGTATGGTACACAAAAAATGAACCATAGTGTTGTATTAGTTAAAACTTTAGCTTGCAAATACTAACTTCAGAGTTTGGACCTGGGAAGCAGGTACACTTCTATTGACTTCTCTGTGGGAGCTGCAGCCGGTTCATCCACCTATTCCAGATGCTGATAGTTAACTAATTTATGTCTTCTCCAAACCAATGTTTGTTTTTTAAAAAATATTGTGAAACTGTTTGGGGTACAGCACCCTTCCCATTAGAAAATGGCCACACTTCTTCTTTAGGCTTTTTTTACTGATGCAAAGAATTCAATTTCCCAGCCCCAAACTCTTTCTGCTTGGTGTCACAGATGCTAGACTGAGAGAATCCAGTCTCTTTTCACCTTTAAATGAGTAAGAGGTTCAGCTGGATGAAACAGAGCTTTTCCTCCACTGACCTGCCAAGGGCTGAGCAACTGAACTACAGTAAGCTCCCAAATTTGAATTCAAATGTTTAAATAACATCAAGTCGCAGAGAATTACTTTATACAGTTGTTAGCTTCTAATACAGCCAAGTAATATTTAAAAAAAAGCAATTGACACAGTATTTTCTTCAGAAGGTCTTTTTAATTCACCTCTAATACAGTTGTAGATATAAAAACAAATGTTATCTGAAAAATTTCAGTAAAGTATCAGTGAAAATTTGGATAATTAAATTTCATCTCAAACAGAGCTTTTGCCAGGAAATGTTATCTTTCCATCAAATCATGACAAGTTCTGGATGAAATCTGTACGTTTCCGGGGTGTGACTGAAAATGTTGAACCTCCAATTTTTCACTGAAAAATAAAAAATATCCCTGTGGTCTCTCTGTCATCTCCTGATGAGTTGGACAAATACCATTACAACATTGACTTTACATATGAGAGAAAGGAGATGATACCTCCCAGCCTCTTTAGCTCCAGTGTGTATAACACAGTCCCCATTTTGTCTCCAGTTCAGATGTAAGTATTTGCACTGCTGAACAGAGGAGCTGGATCTCAAGCACTGAATCCTGGTCCTCATGGCAAGCCCACTCCCAGCTGGTGCTCCGGACCAGCTTACCCCAGGACAAACCTGTATTAGTTGTTGCGGAGAGAGCTGGTTGTGCGACTCCTCATAAGGGCTAGAAACTGGTCCCATTGCCCTCTAGTTTTGCAGTGTTGACCTACTGAAAGTGTGTGTGGAGCCTGAACGTGCCATCAGTGCACAGGCACAACTATGGCAGAAGAAGGCTGCTACGGGGAGGGACATGTTGGTGTGAGATCAGCCTGCAGTGGGAAAGAGGTTGGCTGGCTGTTGACAAGGAAATCTATACCCCTCCATTTCCCTGGGCCACCTTTCTGGGACAGGGAGAGCACGTCGTCTCTCTAGGTTGTCCCGAGTCGTCAAAGGGTGTTTCCACTCTCAGAAGGAGGAAAGTTCTCACCGGGCAACATAGTTTTTGTAGCTTCCTGTTTTTTAGTCCCTGTAAACCAATAGGCTTATGATAGGTATGAGGAAAAGCATTAGCCCCCCAAAAAGGATAGCCTACACTCTTCCGGTTTCAACTTACTGAATTCTCCTCCTGCCCCTGTATTTAACCCTGAATAGTAAAGGATAAGAGGATTGAAGAAATTGTCAATGGAAAAAAAAAAAAGGGAGATGAAAAGCTTCTAATGGAAAATAATAGCAATACATGTTTCATGTCAAAGACATTAAACCATAACACACACAAAAAATGTAGTAAAACAGTACAAGCATTGTTCCTACAAGAGCAGAAAAAATAAGTGGTGCAGACATTCAGCTACAGCCAGTGTTTTTTATTAGCACATGTGGTGTGTATAATGTCTACACAAAAATAACTTTACAGAATTACAATCATTATGTAAAACATGCAGACATGGCTTAGGAAGGTTAAATATTCTGAGTGGAAATCAAATCCTTTCAGATATCAAGGAAAAAAAAGCAATTTTGCATAGCCCTTCCTCAAACTTGTGATACAATGACTGCAATTTGTTCACCACATGCAGTTTTGCATACAGAATAAGTACATTAAGAGAATTTTGAGTGCCCTGGTTGTAAGCAGCAAGCAAAACGGAATGAATGAAAGTCAGATTCTACAGCAATATTGTAATGTATTACACCTATATGCAGTTAGGGAGAATTATATAATTGAAATTAAGCGATCTGAAGAAAGGAAGAAAAGAACTGTTGGAAAGCTTTTACATGCCAGCCTGACAGCTAAGCTTGGACAGTGAAAACTTAATATAAGAAAGCAAATTCTCAGAAGGAGTTAATGCCTTTTTTAAAAACAAAACAAAACAAACCCCCCCAAAACAGAGGACAGAGATCACGAAGAATGAACAATCAAGTAGGCTGTGCAGGAGCTTCTGAAAAGCACCTAACCTGCACTGTGACAATCTCTGAATACTATATTATGAGCAATTCAGTCAGAAGACCAGAAAGAAAAAAGAAAAACCAAACAAAACATACACAACAATTGTCAGAATACATGGGAGCAGAAAGGGAACAGATCCGTTGATCATCCTTTCCAACTCAGCTATGGTTTCAAGTTACACCCATTGCCCACCATTTCTGAAGACTGAAAAAGTGTGTGGATCTAATGAAGATGAGAATTGGAAAGAAAACGTTGGCATTAGAAGAGACACAAAGAAATTTTGGCAGGGACTGTTTTTTGGTGGATAATGCCAAACTCGGTGGGAAGGAAGAACATACACTAGAAACAAGGCTCAATCCCTGGCAGTAAAACCTGAAGAAATGAGCTTGTCAAAGGAGTATTTTTATTATGAGCTCAACAGAAGGTGAGTACCATGCCCCAGCACTTTGACGTCATCTCAGTAAAATACAGTGTGTTGAACCAAAAATCTTAAAATACTACTTTTATGCCATGCTCAGTGCCCAGGAGTAAATAGCATTAATATTCCCAGGACAGTTATAAAATACTTTCACTGCAACATTTACTGAAATATTGACAGAAGCGCAGATGGGAGACAGTATCAGATCTTGCATTCCCTTGTCCTTATGTAGACTTTGAAGGACGTGAAGGAAGTTTGCTTGCTCTCCTTTCTGCACCCCCATGAGAAGCTTGGCAGGCTCTGGATCAAAGTATAGTAGTGATTATTTAAAGTTAGTAAGATGTATGAAAAAAAAATATGGAACAACATGTTTTGCTATGCCTTGAGCTAACTGAAATAAGAACCTGTGCCATTTGCAGGAGGTTTGAGGCAACCCTAATTCAAAAAAGGAAAACAAAACACTTCTAGGCATGCACCGAAGTATTGATTCAGCACAATACTGACACACACTGAAGCCTTTTTCTTAATACAGGCAAAATAAAACACAGGCTTAAAGTTAGGTTTAACAAAGATACTAAATGGAAACCTGAGTACTCAAACAGGGCTGTGACAAACCCATTGCAAGTCAGCCTAACGCACTGGGCATCATAGCACATTGTCGTAAATGAGCAAGGATATGATGTATCATCCGCTGAGAAAATGATGTTTCTGTGGCGTGTACTCACCACTCTTTCTGGGAACGTCAGTATTTCCCTCTTTGAATCTTCCCTGTGCATCTCCCTTTACAATAAAACTCCTGCAAGCAAAGGAGAATGGCCCAAGAAAAAGAACAAGATCGGGCATTCAAAATAGCACAGCCACTGCAAAGAAAAAGCCCAGAGCTACAGTGATGTTTCATGAGGCAAAGCAAAAATTACCCAGGAAATTTAGTAACAGCAAAAATTAACTGTTCTCTTGTTTCGTAGCATTCACCCTTTGTTCTTAAATACCCCTCTGCAGAAAAATAAGCAACACACTTTCTCTTTTGATCGTTCCTTTTAACGTAGGCTGTCCATTCTTAACACACTTTCTGAACATTTTTGGGGTTAAACTTTGTATTTGTAGTTCTTGCACTCTCCAGTTGTAGGCTATGTAGAGAAATTCTTCTATTCCTCTCATTTTACATATTAGCTTCAGTTTAGTATGATCAGTCTGAAGAGACACTTGCAGTATTGCTGGCTGGCATAGTGGAAAATACCTTTTATGGCCTAATGCACCAATGTGTACATAACCCTTTACCCTTATGCTTCCTGTTTGTTACTTTTTATAGTTATTCGTGTGATTATATAATTAGCTGACCTAGTTTATTATGTTTGTTCCATCATTTGCTCCTGGATCAGAAGAAGATCATAAATAACAGTGAAAGAAAAGAAGCATTTATTTCCATATAAAGCGACTCAAAATTTTTCATCTGATAGATTTTTATAAAGAAGATGTAGTAGGAGAAAAGAAATTCTCGTATGAGGTTTAAGCATGAAATATTCCTCATCTGATGGAGAGTGGGTATTTCCCCTTTTTCTTGGAAATTTTGACTTAAAAAGGAGAAAGTGAAATTTTATTCCAAAATAATTCACACATTATTTGAGGCACTGGGGAAAGCTGGAACCTCTTAAAAACTCATGTGACGGAGGCTCTAGTACAGCAGTTAATGAAAAGCTATGGAGAATGCCAGTGTTTGCTAACAGTCATTTAGCTGGCCCCATTCATACTTTACAGCAAAAATAGTTGTGATGGAAATTATACCATAGATCTGAACATTTTTCCTTGTCATCCAGTACCCTGTTATTTTGATTATTTGTTATTTTTGCCACTAGTTATTTCTTGTGTGTCTGCTCAGTATGCAGTACTAGTTTGATCTGTAGGAACTACCACAGCATAAATGCCAACCGTAAAGAAGAACCTTTAAAATGGACAATTAGGAAGTAATCTAATCTGTCCTTGAGGAAATTAGCTCCCTAATTCTCTATTAGTGGCAGATGCTACCAACTGATCTAGAAATGTTTTCTTTCCTTCAGCCTAAGCAAATCACTTTCCCATTTGCAGGCTTTCCACTGTGTTTGAAGCTAACATCATAAAATATAGCTGTTCTGGAAACAGAAGGCTTGTAAGATATAATGGGAAATTATAATTTTGCTGTATTTTTTGTATAACATCTTGTAAGATTATATTAGTGCATCCTCTGTAAGGTATTTTATACCATTGAATTTTCTTCCCACAGAAAGGAAATCACATTTTATACTCTGCAGCTTTTTAGAATAATTGTTATGGAAGTGAATTGTTGAACTCTTACTAAAATTCTTCAGGAATTTTTTCTGAAGACCTTTTAACAGAGCACTTAAAGGACTGGAAATATTTCTACATTAAGTGCTAAATATTCACTTTAGAAATCTCTCCTATGCAGAAAAAGTTAGGTTGCCACTCTTCTCAAAGGAAATGGATTCTTCCAGCATTAACTTGAAGCAGAGAAAAAGAGTCATTCCCCCTCCCTCTCCAGATAATTTAACTAAGGACTGACTCATTTTCCAGCTCAACAGTTCTTTATAAAGTGCATACATTTATCAGGTTTAAGGCTTAAAAGTGTAATTCTGCTATGTACCTATAACTGCTGGGTGTAAGGTAGGCAAGTTTCATAGCCAAACATCTGTCTCCTGAAAAAGCAAATGAGGTGAAATTCATTATGGAGCTACGAGGAACAAATTAAGACAGAGCACAGGGCACAGGTTTCTGTGACTTCTTTGTCCGCTGGCAGTACTAACTCAAGCCACTCCTTACGTGCATACCAACGCTTTGAAGCTGGTGCCTCTATCATTGTAGCCTCACTGCAGGAAGAAAACAGCAGTTAAAGCAAAAGCAAACCCCACATTTTAAAACTAAGTTAAGACCCAAGCTTTGTCCTAAGCAGAAAAAAAAACCCAACTTTGTCACGTTTTATACATTATATCATACTTTAAAACCTTTGTTTAAAAAGACTTTGAATTACTATGTGAGAAAAGGTTTCCTGGATTTAAATTTTCATGAAGGACTGCAAGAGATATTTTCTGAAGATCCCACATGTTTAACTGTAGACAGTATATGATAGAAACATGATAGGAGTTATAAAGAGACTGATGGGAGAACCTTCAGAAAAGCACAGAAGAGCACAGAGATGCTGAAATAAATTGTTAGCCCTTGTTGACAGTATAACACTACTGCAGAGCTACTGTGACTGCTGTGTCAGCCTGTGCTACTCCACCTTAACAAATTGTTTGAAACCTTATATATAATTAAGCTGTATTTTCATTTTAGCACCCCGGTGTCATGTACCAACCTATTATGCTCTAGGTTTGCAATAAAATATACAAACCTATTATGCATAGTATGAAGTAGAAACCAGGAATATAATATTACTGCCTTTCTCTCTGTTTGCTACTTATTTAGATGCTAAAGTCTTCTGACAGGCATTTGTCTTACTGTGTAAAGTATCTACCGTCTCTGGGTATTAAACCCATAGAAGACTAATGAATAAATAATAGTAATACATAGACTTCACTTTCATTTGCCGTGAGTTTATAAGTTCATTCACGGTTAGTATAAAGTATTAATGTAGTTTAAGAGGTATACTAGTGATGAGATACCAAAGAATATCATTTCCATCACCTGTATATAAACAATTTTTTATGGAGCACATTAAGTTATTGTTGCATTGAAGATGCATTCCAAAAGCTTATCTTACCCATCATATGCCAATGATTGTCCTACCAGAAGCCATTGGTTAACGTAGGAGCTTTCAGATTTGGAACATGGTAAATTTTTCATCTCTTCACACTTCTGATAGAAGAGGATTTATTTGAAAAAGACAAGGGAAATGTAAATAAAATTCTAGTCTAAATTCAGAAATCATTGTGTCCTGCCAGTGTTTTGTAAGTCTCTGGACTTATTCCCTGACCTCTTTTGAAAGTGTCTTTATCCTAACTCATCTTTGCAATCCTTGGAAACTGTAGCAGCTCAGCTCTTCTTTCGGGATGGAGACCAAAGTCTTGTTGGAGGTGCCAATATTTGTTCCTGCTGTTAAGGTAGTATCAACCAGCAATTTCAGGCAGTTAGCAGCTATCCTGATTCATCCAGTAGTTACAGCAGCTTCTCCATGTCCTCCCAACCCTTAGGAAAAATTGAACTGGTATTGATACACATTGCTTTTTCTAATACTTTGCAGCCTCCAAGGGAGATGCAAACACAGTCTGAGAAATAATCCTAATGAAACCAATGGCTTTAAATTCCATGGCTATAAGTCATGATATACCTGAAGACTTCCTGTGACTCGTATCAAACTCAGGAATATAAAGTAATCTGGTAATACCCTTCAAACAAACTGAATCTTTCCAGGTATAAACAAATGAAGTTGTCCTTCAGGCATCTAGTTCCTTATCTGCTGCTGCTGACCAATGAACATATCAATGTTTTTCAAAGAAAATAATTCTATTTGCACCCATTTCAAAGGCCAATTTCGTGGTTATTTGTTTTCTTGGAGATTGCTCCCACTGGCTATTGGAAGTCGGACAATAGGAAATGCAGAGGTCTTCCCCATCTCTTTTCAATTTATGCCTACCCATGCCTACAACAAGGCTAGAATATAATTTTATCAACACTGTAATGCATCAGATACTCCTAGATAAAAAAGTCTCACCGGAAAAAAAAACACTTTCAAATACTCTGTTATCGTATACAGCCCATTTATTTCCATCGAAGCTTTTGGTGCTCAGTGCTTGTGAAATTCAGTCCAAAACTTCAAACTATAGTAAGCCTAAGAGGGAAGTGTTGTGGGTCAGTTTCCTTCAAATTATTGTTAGTTTACTTAAAGTTGTCAGATAAACGTCTGATAAAAGTCAAGAGCCCTCAGTGTGTACAGCACAATTATCTATGGCTGACCTGATGCAGCATTGAAGGCAGTATTGGACTAGACCTCCAGAGAGCCCTTTCACCCCAAATTTCTGTGCTCCTACTTTGCATGGTTTTTTTAAGTGTATTTTTAATGTACAGATTGATATAGATTGTGGGTACCGTGAAAGACAGATTCCTCGCTGAAATGTGCCAAATAAATACCAAGAAGGGGGGAGGGTGGAAGAGTTTTCTGTCTCGTAGAAAGAGTTGTTCACTAAGTAATTAAGTGCAAGAGATACTTTTTAATCTAACAAAGAGAGATTTTCATGCATAAAGAAGGGGAAAAACCTTTATCTGAATTGAGAGAGTGGCCAGTTAAGGAGGAAATAAGAGTTTCCAGAGAAAAGATTAAACCTGTTCTTCTAGAAGACTTCAACAGGACATTGGCATATGGGTTATGGTATGTAGTCCATCCAGGGAGAATCAGGAGAGAGGGGTCATCTAAGATCTGAATCTATCTGAGAGTGCTTTTTTTGGGAGTGCTATTTCCGAGCAGCAACAGGCTGCTTCACTCAACAAAAGACAAAAAGGATGAGCAAAGCTTAAAATCAGACTGTTAGCATTTCAGAAGAAAGAGAGCAGGTCAGCAGATTAAGGAAGAGCAACTGAGATTTTTTTAGAAACAACCTTAGCATGAGTGAGTAAAGCACAGTTTTTCTTTCATTTATTCACCTGCATGTTTTGTGGACATTTGTAACTGTGCTATTTTGAATGAAACAAATAAAAGCTTGCATTTGCATTTTACTTTAGTCTGGTTTAAAGCTGACGTAAGGCCATAAGCACTTCAGGACATAACATCAAAGCATTCTCCTCTTGGATGGAGCATGTCTATACACCAAAGTCTTGGGACACTTTAATAAGAGCTCTACCTCCCAGTACGTCTTCTACTATACCCAGAAGGTAACAGAGCTATCTGAGCTCTATGGGAATGTGTAGATCTGGCACCACAACAATACAGGGAGATGGAAGTCTCTTCTAGTGGCTACAGGTGATATCGGAGTCTCCCTAACATGCAGTAAGATATTGGGGTACTTTTCATAAGGGCCAAAGGGAGGGTGTCACGCTATGCTTTCAAGCAATTTGAAGATTCAGAGCTTTAGAGCTTTGGTCAGCCTGGCCAGGCTGGGGTGGCACAAAAGGTCTCCTGTCTGGTTTATTTGCACTAGTTACCAGAACAATTTTACTGTCACAGTTTTAGCTGCCTGATAGCTCTAGCTGGTTTATAGTTATCAGTTTAAAGTTTTAGAGAATTTCTTCAAAAGGGACTTATGGAGCTACTACTTTAATACTTTCCGATAACAATGGACAAAAATTGAGGCCTAATAATATAAAATGCTAAAGTAAGTACACCTTTCATTTAGCCTCTTAAATTGTGAGTCTACTGGCAGATAATCTTTCATACTATTATGCTGTAGTGCAATTGATACTAGTAAAACTGATTTAGGAAAGCAAATTAAAGAAGTCAAAAGGAATTTGACTGTGGGAGAACATCAAGTTCGAGACCATCTAAGGCACCTGAAGGCGCACAATTCCATGGGACCCGATGAGATCCATCTGCGGGTCCTGAAGGAACGGGCGGATGAAGTTGCTAAGCCACTATCCATCGTATTGGAGAAGTTGTGGCAGTCCAGTGAAGTTCCCACTAACTGGAAAAGGGGAAACATAACCCCCATTTTCAAAAAGGGAAAAAAGGAAGACCTGGGGAACTACAGGCCAGTCAGTCTCATGTCTGTGCCTGGGAAGATCATGGA
>NW_008824761.1:76652-96417 GCF_000699105.1 Pygoscelis adeliae | reverse complement strand
CAGCAATGTGTGCTCGCAGCCCAGAAGGCCAACCATATCCTGGGCTGCATCAAAAGAAGTGTGGCCAGCAGGTCGAGGGAGGTGATTCTGCCCCTCTACCTGCTCTGGTGAGACCCCACCTGGAGTACTGTATCCAGCTCTGGAGCCCTCAGGACAAGAAAGACATGGACCTGTTGGATCAGGTCCAGAAGAGGGTCACAAAAATGATCAGGGGGCTGGAACACCTCTCCTCTGAAGAAAGGCTGAGAGAGTTGGGGTTGTTCAGCCTGGAGAAGAGAAGGCTCTGGGGAGACCTTGTTGCGGCCTTTCAATACTTAAAGGGGGCTTATAAGAAAGATGGAGACAAACTTTATCAGGGCCTGTTGTGACAGGACAAGGAGGAATGGCTTTAAACTAAAGGGGGGTAGATACAGACTAGATATAAGGAAGAAATTTTTTATGCTGAGGGTGGTGAAACACTGGCAGAGGTTGCCCAGAGAGGTGGTGGATGCCCCATCCCTGGAAACATTCAAGGTGAGGTTGGATGGGGCTTTGAGCAACCTGATCTAGTTGAAGATGTCCCTGCCCATGGCAGGGGGGTTGGACTAGATGACCTTTAAAGGTTCCTTCCAACCCAAACTATTCTCTGATTTTTTGAATTGAGCAAATACATCTAAGGAGCTGTGAGCTGTTCTAATCGCATGAAATCTTCTCTTTCAGAAGGTACTGTTATTGACAGGTTTGCCAGTCATTCCCTTAGCTGTATGTTGGAAAAAAACCTTTGCAAACCTAGGGCGTATCTGCACTGATCTCTGAGCCACCTGTAATGTAGGCTGGATGCAAGGGGAGAGAAAGGGGGAGTGGATGAAGCATGGTGGGCAGTACTGTCTTGCAAAAGCAGTGTAGCAGTGTAACTGCTAAGCACGGAGCAAGTTTTCATGGATGAAGCGATCTCTCTTGTACCTGCAGTGATTAACATGTTTAGCGTATAAACGGTGGTTTTTTACACTACAGAAATCTTTGACATTTTCCCAACAGTTGCTAACAATGGTTAAATATTAAAAACCTTTATGGCTGCTTACCTGCTCTCAGCACCACCATATATACTTTCCCTGATAAATATTAGAAGATAATACTGGTGTCAGACCCCGTGGAAGCTTTTCTACGCTAGGGTTTCTAAATACTGAGAGATTTTAGTTCTACCAGTCTGGATTTTTTTTCCTCCTTACCATAGCTATTACCACATGTTTTCTCAGAAGTGTTTTCCGCAGTACAGACTTTGTAAGCTTATAAGAATCAGCAAATATCAAATACAAACTTCAAGGATTAGTTAACTAGGGGCCTGAAACTCATGGAAAGTACTTAAGCTCAAAGTCATCAGTGTTTCAGATGAGTTCATGGCATCTCCCAAAAAGTGGGAACGATTGTAACTGATTGAAACGTGCCATCTCCTACATTGGACACATGCATGAAAAAATTATAAAATAAAGCTGTGAATTATAGAATGGTGAGTCCTAACAGCCAGTGAATTACAAGGTAAAATCTTAATCCCACCTGAACTAAGGAAAAATATAATTTAGCTTTACCCCCTTTATCCACCATTGCATCTGTCCCTTTTGTTTCTTTCTAGAAGGATACACCAGCTTGAAGTGGTCCCTTAGAATCAGATCAATGACTTGACTCAGAGGCCTTTTAAAATCATTTCTACTGCAGAGAAGGTTCACCTAAAATGACTGTCGCTGTTGCACAATTAGTTAGACTTTTTTAGTCTTTCTTTAATTGTTGTGGGATCTCATATGGCCAAAGTCTTTAAGGCACTATGGTTAAATAGCTGATTTTTCTACTTTAGCCTGGGCTTTAGGCTTCCAGTTGTCGTGGTTTAACCCCAGTCGGCAACTGAGCACCACACAGCAGCTTGCTCACCCTCCCCTCCCTGGTGGGATGGGGGAGAGAATCAGAAGAGCAAAAGTAAGAAAACTCATGGGTTGAGATAAGAACAGTTTAATACTTGAAATAATAATAATAATAATAATATTAATAATAATAATATTGTAATGGAAAGTAAAACAACGAGAGAGAGAGAGAAAGGAACAAAACCCAGGAAGGAAAAAACTGAAAACAAGAGGTGATGCAACTGCTCACCACCCACCAACCGACGTCCAGTCAGTCCCTGAGCAGCGATCACTGTCCCTTGGCCAACTCCCCCCAGCTTGTATACTGAGCATGATGTCATATGGTATGGAATATCCCTTTGGCCAGTTTGGGTCAGCTGTCCTGGTTGTGCTCCTTCCCAGCTTCTCATGTACCTCCTCACTGGCAGAGCATGGGAAGCTGAAAAGTCCTTGACTGAGTATGAACACTGCTTAGCAACAGCTGAAACATCAGTGTGTTAACACATTATTCTCATGCTAAATCCAAAACACAGCACTGTACCAGCTACGAGGAACAAAATTAGCTCTATCCCAGCTGAAACCAGGACACCAGTCCACTCTGCAGAAATTATAATTGCAAAGTGTGTCCAGGTGGGTTCTTCTACAGCTGTAACGAGTAGAAAATACAACTTCATGTAATCTTCTTAAAACAAATTATTGTTTAAAATTAGCAATATCTGTACTGAGTAACAAGTGAAAATGAATGTTAAAATCATCTGCACATTTATTTAAGTTAATTACATGGTTAGTTAAGCCCTTTCTGTCCCAGGCTGTAAGGTGTGGAATTTGATTATTAGTCTCCTTCCTCTCCATGGCATCCTCTTCCTGATGTTTCCCTTCAACTATCTGGTATCACCAAGAAAGTATATGGTACATTAAACTTTTCTGGAGTTGTGACCACCAGACCAATCTGGGAGGCTGAAGCACTCTTGAGAACTATCGGTCATGCCCAAGGATAGATATAACCAGACCATCACAAATTAATGGCTCCTGTATGGTCTTCTTAGGGTGCATTTTTTAACAGCTACAGCTGAATCTACCCAACAGATGCATTACAGGAAGCAGCACCAATTACCTACTCAAGAAGAATTCTGGACTTTCTAGGGGCAGTTCAGCTCTTTTATCCCATCTTATTTATGAGTAGGGGATTGATTCACTAAGATTTTCTATGGAAAATCAATTTGATGTATAATACTTTCCACATATTGTACTCCAATATTTTTAGAGGAAAGCTTCATGAGCCTCTGATGCATTATTTGGCTGTCTTACATCTTATTAATATTATTACTACAGCAGTTTTAGCAGCAAGAGTTCATAGGAAATTCCCTATCAACTACTTTTAAAGCACAAGAAAAACAAATTAATGGTAGGAGGCAAATTGGGCTAAAATCTTTCAAGTCTGGGACACTGGGTCAAAGGCAGAATACAAGAAACTGCTGTTACCCTGAGGGACAGCCAAGGACTAGGAAAGTTAGAGGTGTGTGAAAGAATATGACTATTTCATTCTACGCTTGAACTCCCTTAAAACTTCTTATCTCAACAGTGGGGAAAACCCCCCATTAAATTAGATGTATTCTTAAAGCTTATTGCCATGTTTGATCAAATACTAAATGCAACCATATTCTTGCAGTGATGGCCCTTGCACAATTCTTACATTTCCCCAAGATCTTCCCCACTCTCCTCCCAGATATCTTGTTCACAGTCTAATCTGAACTTGTCCGGCTGGTCAGGGGCTGTGAGTTCAAGGTGAAGTTATGCCAGCATTCAGTCAGGTTCCAGCAGCACCGTGTTGTTCTGTGTTCTTCAAGTGGTGTTTTACAACTTGGCTGATTTGATTCAAGGAATTAACCTGCATGTAGATAACTTGAGCTAAAACTACGGGGAAGATAAGTACTAAGTAGACCTTTTGAAATGAGATGTGCCACTTATTAAGAAGTAAGAACAAAAAGGCTGTTTGAGGTGGGCCAAAGGAGCTGCAATTACCTCTGCACCTGCAAAGATTGTGGGCGCCTGAGTAGTCACAGCACTGCTAGAATGTCATTTTGAAGCCACCCTGTCACATAAACTACCCCAAAAAAATGCATTGACACGTGCTTTGCAAGAATCACATTAGCAGAGACACAGTCAATACAAATACAGTCAACAGAAGGGTTAGAATCAACCTTTGGTAGAAATAAATTGTGTGTGTGTGACCGTGGATGAACGTATGTGAACAAACACACAGGTATATACTTACCTATTGCACAGTGTATATATTTTCTGCGTAACCACCTCCAGCTGAAGAATTTAGTTTTCCTCACTGTAAAGACACACTGAATCAACATAGTATGCAGGTGTTTTGCTTCACTGGGATAATTAGCCCTATTGGTGAGACTGTCAGGCTTTAAAAGAGCTTATGGAAGTGAGAAGGGAGGAGAGTTGTTTAGGAAAGATGCCATGCTGGCTGAGAGGTGTGGAGCATGGGATTTTTGGATGGCGA
The DNA here is from genome assembly GCF_000699105.1 of Pygoscelis adeliae. NCBI lineage: Eukaryota > Metazoa > Chordata > Aves > Sphenisciformes > Spheniscidae > Pygoscelis > Pygoscelis adeliae. The sequence goes on along the minus strand of NW_008824761.1, from coordinate 92,028 downwards.
GAGCGATCCATCTGGTTCATCCCGTCCCTTTCAGGAGATATACCCAGCATTGTAAGAGTCCCTAGATGCTCATCAGTTCCAGGCTGTGATGCTTGTTGCTGCAACTACTTCCCTTGGCAGCATATTTTATTCTCTAATAACACTGTGAACTGAAAGGGCTCTTCCTAATCTTCAGTACATAATAGGCATGGACAAACCAGCTCAGTTAAGTAGGAACTGGCCAGGAGCCCTGTTCATCTTCAGATGCCAAGGCAAAATCTTTTGGGTTTAAAAAAGATTTAGGGAGTTCTCACCTTCTTTTGTGTTACCCCTTTGTTGTGCTGCTCCTGTTGGGGCGTGCAGATGAATAGGCTGGTTTTGTTCATGGAATATACAATGTTTATCATAAGGTGGGAATATGTTTCTGGTATAAAGATCCCTGAAAGAGACTCTCGGTTACTTGGCTCTGCCTCAGCAGTCTGCTGACTTTTCTAAAGCTGTTGATGGGGGTGATATGAACTTTTGCGGTTTGATAGTACATAGGATGGCAGCAGCACAACCTATTCCCATAGAGACAAGTTCCAATAAGGCCAAGGGAACTACTAATATTAAATAATTGCATTGCATTGCATCTCCCTTTCTAGAACAGATTTATTACACATATAAAAGTATTATGATCTTTCCTCCCATTATTTCAAAGTGAAATGCTTAAAGGGCTAATAAAATCAGTATTTAGCACACTTTTTATTTTGTAGTTCAAAACTTCAAGCTTGGCATAAAAAACATTACCTCTAGGGAGTGAAAATAGCCTTACCCAGCAGCTTCAAATACAATTATCTGAGTCATTCTTTCTTTTACTCCTTGCAAAATACCAAACTGAGGTAAAACTCCTTTTGGCTGATAGACAAAAGAAAATTACAGCTGTCTGGAGTTCAAAAGAGTTGCAATAAAACTTGAATTATGACAAAAATATACTGTTTGTTATTAAAGCCTCAACAGTTCACGAATTAAACAACTGTATGTTTCTCTGCATGTTTGATACCCCTTATGTTTTCCTAGGCACATATATTTCTGCAATATAAAGCACACTTCCCTATCTCTACATGCAAAATTGGCTTATTCACATCTCCTTATATGCTTACATCATGATTTTTTGAGAGACTATGCCAATTTACAGTAGATGAGAATTCGGTCCATTGAAATGATTCACTAGGGTAGTGGACAATGTTAAATACTTACAACCATTCATGTATGGATGAGTAGTCACATCATTTGTTAATAATTTGCTGCTGTCACCATGTTGTGGGAAGAAGTTGCTCCATAGGCAGAATATACTTTATTGACTATCCTGGGTAAAATGTAGACCAAGAACATTTAAGCCACTACATACAAACAACGAAGCAAGGATTTGCCGATGGTACAGCAATATTTACTTTTAATTGAACAAGTGCACTCAGGTTTCACTTTTGAATAGGATCTCAGGATTAACAAGTTGTTGTTCACATTTAATGTAAGGATATGTTTGCAATTATGTTCATTCCAAAAATTGCTTTCATGTTTTAAATTATTCATTATGGCCTATAAAACAAGTGGATTAAGGGGACCTAATTCCCTGTACTTTGAATGTAGTAGCTCTTGATCACGTTTTCAGCAGTTTTTAAATAGTGGAGGCTGCCCAGGCCCCTGGCTGCAGTGCAGCTGCTCCAGCAGTTGTCGTGCCCTTGTCGGGCAGAGGCTTGTAGAAACTGCAGTACCAGATCAGGCCAGTAACCCAGCAAGCTCAGGGTGCACTCTCCCACCTACCAGTACTGGATTTTACAAGTGTATTTTCAAACAACAGTCAACAAGCAGCTATTTAACTATCTGCCCAGAGGCTAAATTGCTTTCTCTTGCCACTTCATTATCTGCATGTACCTCAATGTGTGAGGGACTGATATCATACCCAAAATTTTGAACTTAGAGCTCAGCATGTTTTAATTATCTGTAAGAGCACACTCTGTGCTTCGCATTCAAATACATGTTGTGCTAATTGGCTCCTCACAGCTGGGAAGGCAATATTTAGTTTCAAGTATGTCCAATAAATGTTGCTATCTTTTGATTTTATTGGCATTCCCTTTATCCTTGTATAGTCTTGTAGGAGTATTGTATTGTGCTCTGCTGAATACCGTGTGTGGTCTCTGTGTCGCTTACATGTGTCACCTTCTCTAAGGTTGTCTTTTCCCTGAAGTAATGGTCCCAATTTTTGGAGTTTTTCTTGAAAGTGGTATCCTTTCCCATAGCATGCATCTACAGTCACACTCATCACCCATCTCTGAGCCCCTGAGTTTCTGCTGTATGCTTCTAGGTGTAGGTTGACCAGAACCAGATTCAGTGTTCAAGATGATAGAACATGTTACTGATTCATGACTTTACTCCTTCCCATTCCTGTATCTTTCTCTACTCTTTTAAAAAATAAAATAAAATTAAAAAAAAAAATCTTTGCTGCCCCTTAAGCCTAATTCAAAGCCTACTAAATTCTTAAGGGATCTACCCTCTCAACTTCTTCCCCACCAAAGTGTTAAATTTTAAAAGAAAATGTTTCATGTTTTCACCAGAGAAACCAACACTTAATCTTTACTTTCAGCACCTTTCTGGAGATCTTTCTGGTTAAAAAAAAATTGCCCTGGTTTGAAATTTAACATTATTGTTTAGATACTAAACTATACTTGACACTTTAGTTGAATGCATATTTTATAAATAGACAATTTAAAAGTATTTAGAATTCTTTATTTTAAAATTTCTCTGTCTTTTTCTCACAGATAATCCTGTTTTGGTGGAGTTCTTCAATAACCTCAGTTTTTTCCTACTCTTCATTTGTTTTTTTAAATTTCCAGCCCATGATAAGTCTTTGCATTTCACCCTTATGGCTTTGTATTCTTGGTATAAAAGAAACTAGAATTTCATATCATATTCGTAGGGTTTTTTTAACAGAAGTTGGTCTTGAAGAAAAAAATCAAGATATGCTGCAAAAGTAGGCATTGTTAGCTCACTTCCATCTCACTTTAATGGGAATTAAATAACAAGGAATACCAGTATGCACTTAATACTGAAACATTGTTTTGAGACACTCATCATTCCAATGATCTTATCACATATTCTACGGCACACCCTCAATGCTAAAAATATCTTATTACTCTTATTGATACCAATCAATCTATGACACTGATAGAGATTAAACATTTTAATGTTGGTAAGTAAACACATTCATAAGATACTTAGTTTTGAGGAATGCTGTAGAAAAATTATGATTTTGATTTAACTGCCTTGTTACTTTATTCATGTGCCAGAATACAGACATCAGCATCCAAGAAGTTTCTTTACTACTAGTGGCTGTCAAACATTATATTCTGCCTCAATGTGTGTGATTACATTCTAAAGATAAAAGCATCTATAATTCATTTGGCCAACTATACAGACCTATTTTATGATTAAAAAAAAAAATTAGTTCTTGATCCCGGCAGCAAAAAGTTGATTTTATGAAGCATGAGATTTGATCAGTTTTATCTTAGCACACATGATGGTGTTATTATTAGATAAAACAGTACTCAACTTCTTAAAAAAAACAGCTGCAGTGCTGAATTTTGCAGGATGACTACTTCTAGCAGGCTTCAACCCTAAGCCATCTTCTCTCAACTCATCCTTTAGAATATTTCTAGCAAGCTGATAGCCTGGTCTACCCAGCCCAGCAGCAACATATAACTTCTTAAACATGTAACTTTTGAACAGGGTCTGCATGAAATATTTTACTCTCCTCAAGCATATTAACTCTGCTTTGGTCAAGATTTTCCAAGTTGCCTCTATTAGTCTGAGCCTTGAGGGCGTCAGTTCCAGACTCAGGGACCCAACTGTGAGTCAGGGTCCAACCTTGTTATAGGCAATGAAGATCTAGTCAATACAGCCAGTGGACTATGGAGAGCTGTTCACCGCATGCTGCAGCAGACACTTGTGTCTGGTCAGCTGAACAGACCTCAGCTGGCTCTTTTGATGAGATCTCCACTGATTATAAGAAGAGCTTAGATACTAGGATAATGTGGACACTTGTAAGTTTTAGATTCCTATTTAGGTCTCTGAATTTGTAACTGAATCCCATCTTGATTTCCCTTTGTCACTTCTATCTCTTCAGCTGTGGATAAAGATGCAGGTTAGTTGAGAAATGGAAACCTAACCCAAAATACTGCAAGATCCATAGCTGGTCCCTGTTCTTCTGTTGTATTTTTTTACAGAGACTCACTGGGGTTTTTAAAGCCATTTGCTCTTTCTCAGCATCTTCCTCTCTCATTTCCTGGTACTCCGAGACTACATCTGCAGGCATATATGCATCTCAGCCAGATCTCTACCCTTGGGACCAGGATCACCAGTCTCAGGTCCTAGTCTCCACAGAAGTGGTAATGCCTGGTCCAGAAGGAGCAGCCTCCTGCAGTGGCTGGCAGGACCCCAGGGCTACTACAGCACCTTTGGTGGTGCGAGGCCAACAAATTCAGCCTTCTTCACATGACCGTCACGGATTTAATGAGGCCTTTTCAAAGCCAAAAGTCCAGCTCATCTTAGACACTGCTAAATGGTATGCATGGCACTGTGTTTGGCCACCTATAGCTTTCTAGCCCAAATGCCCAGATAACCTCTCTTCATCTGGGTTGACTGTAAGCAACCGTCAGCATTCAGCCCCAACCTCAGACTTATACTTTCTGGATATGGAGCGCGTTGCTTGAACTACTATGCCACTAGGTCCCTACAGAGCTATGTAGAAATAGAATGATAGTATACAAAGGGGAGTATTTCTTTCAAAATGTATTGCCTTAATCATCGTTTAATTTGATAGAATAAATAACATTGGGATAAACAAAAAAGTGGAAGAATGAGTGTGCCAGGGATACAGCATACTGGAGACATAAATTTTGCATGAACACAACTCATCAAAAACAGAGCAATATTGTAAAAGGTTTCCTACCCAAACTAGGAAACAGCAGTATGCAGGCAGTGTTCAGTAGACTGCCTGACAGAAATACATTGCTATTTCCATGATCACGTTTCTACTAAAGATTAAATGTAACAGTTTCAAAACATCATTAAATGCTAAGTTATTTTTTACTTTTAATGAGCCTGTTGTAGCCTCAGAGCTGAGAGAGTGCATTCTTGCTAGACTTCCTCATTACATTTTCAGTAATAACTGATATTCCCAGTGCAATTTTCCCTCTGCAAACTCCTCCCAAGTCACTTGGTTCATGATGCTATTGTAAAAAGAAGGCATTAGAATGCGTAAATCAGTGTCTAATCATGGCTAAACCTAACGTTAGCACAATTGGGCTGGCAGCCACAACAGAAATGTCTGGATTTGAATTAAATATTTTAGGGGGCTTTCTTTGGCGTGTATACCATGATAGAGACATCCAGATTAAGCATCCAAAAAGTTGGGGAGGAACCATGGTTATCTTTGATTGCCTGACTTGGACATGACCTTTTTTGTATATAAAAACAAGGAAATCTGTTAAAGAATTGTTGCTCTAGAATTGCTGATCTTGTAACTAACTCTTTGCCTGAGGTCTGCATATTTCCAAAGCATGGCAAGTCACCAGGAACTCCAAATTTAATTGGAGAAATTAGTTGGTAGCCTTTGCTAGCAATAGTGAGACTACTCAGGAGTCAAACTCTATGTTTAGGTATTTGGACTTGAGAGTAGTTTTAGCTACGGAGTGGCCTGTGCTTCTTACTATGATTAAATAGTTGTGTTTGCACTTTAGACCACTAAAAAAATAAGAATCTCTCTGTTTGGAAAAAGCTAAGGTCTGCCAGACATAGAAGCAATACCTTGAATATAACAAAAGGGAAGCCAAATCATGCCTTTAATATTTAGAGTTCTGAACATGATGATGAAAAATCTTTGTGCTAGTGAGCAGGGAGGAAACACAGGAAAATTAGAAGAATTCTTGGGTAAAAACAGAAAGCCTTTATTAGCCCTTGGGAAATTCCTGCTTTAGTTTAATGGCTGAACACTCTTAGGGGAATACATGTATTGATCCTTTTTCTAATCTCTGCAATGTCCTCTACTGTGATTAGTTCCCGTTAAGTCTAACAGAGCCTGAAAGGCAGATCCAAACTGGAGCTCAGGGGTCTTGTATCTGAGCCATGCTGTATTCTGTTGGAAAACAAAACAAAACAAACCCAAAACATGAGCAAATTTAACTTAAATGAACAGCTCTCGTGATTATTTTTTAAAGTTTTGTCCTTGCATAAATCTTAATTTTGTTTAATATAATGTAATTTGTTACACATAAATAAAAACTCTGAACAGCATTGTCTTTAGCAGAGAACAGACACTGATAACGAGGCAGAAAATTACGTGAGTGCCCAAAACATTGATTCATTGCTTAAGCTAGCTTTTAAACTTGCTTATGAAAGTAGTGGGTAGTCTGTAGCCAAATGCCTCACATGCCCCATCAGGAGGGCATGTGTCCCAATTAAGGAGGACACTTTCTTTGCTCTGAGCTTTCTTGGTTCTTCTTAATACCATAAAAAATTAGAATCTGCTTCTTAAGAAAACCCCAAGTGCCTGACATGATTCCCACAGTTGTACCTGTGTGATGATTTGGCAAATCTGTCCATATATAATCTAGGGATTCTGGCTGATATTATTGATCAATGTGAAACGAAATATAATGACCTTCCTTAATGGATAGAAATTCACCATTCTTTGACAACTTTTGGGTTAAAAATCAATTGTTAAGCCTTAACAACTGAAGAAAAACACATCATGCGAGCTGAAGCCTACAAAAAGTTTTCTTGAAAAGCCTTTCTGCAGGGTGTGGTGGCTTGGGAGCGGCAAATTCCCAGACACAGCAAAATGAAGCCATATGTGAGTTAGGTGAAATATAAACCTGGAAAGACACAGAGTCAGCTCTGAGGTGGAGAAAGAATGAGGTGGGTAAGCTTTCACAGGGAAATCTGAAGCTTGGATTTACATTTAGGGTGAAGTAAAGTTAGAGTAAATAGCTGAACTAAGAAGTTTTGCAATTTTGAAGAGAAACCCTGAGCCTCAGGAGAAAGACCTTGGGAGCTGGAGACCCAAAAGAGCACTCCAGTGCAGTGGGAGGAAGGCCTCTAGGAAGTTGACGATAGGGGCATGTGTAGTGCCTATGTGTTTAGGAAGCAGCAAAACCCAGCTAAACCTGCAAGAAGTTTGGGCATTTGCTTTCACTCTTACGTGCCACTGAAAAAATTGGGACAGGAGGGTCTGAATACCCAAGCATGGTATCCTGGCTAATTCCTTTAGCATCTAGGGAACACTGAAAGGAGAATCTGTGATTTTGGTGCTGGTCTCCAAAGCTGTTAGATGGGACTGCTGGTGCCAACTGGGGAGGGGGTGTCTGAGAAGACCATGTGTCTGTGAGCATCCTGCAGCTTGGGGGTCAGGCACAGGCAGGGGGGTTGAACTCAGGGGGAACCAGCCAGCAGTACCACACCATGGGCTGGAGAATGGCATCCGTCCTGCCACCGGTGCGATGTGAGCATAAAGCGCGGGGACCTGACGCAGGGGAAATCCTAAAGAGAAAGGCCCACAAACAAGCTGGTGGGTGTTAAAGAGAAAATGAATGTTGAAGATATACAACCGTGGTCTGAGCAGTACCTGCTGTATACTGTAGCCACACGTGAATGTGATACCTAGGGTGGCCTCAGCTCTTGCCCTTACATCCATGGGAAAGATGCTCAAATGCACAGCTGAGAGGGCAGCCACAGTGTACTGCAACAGCAGGTAACTGTAGAAGTAACCATATGGCAACTGTCTCTATGCAAGTCACATTTTCCACGCTGCTGGAGATTTTAGATTCAAGACTCCCACTGACTCTAAAAGAGAAATAAATGGACCTTGTTTTATTTTCTGCAAACACTGCATTTTCCACAGCCATTTCACTAGACAGGCCAGTGGCCTCCTTCAGGCATGTATCTCTTAATGCAGACAGGTGATTTTCCACAAACAGGGCTGTGAGATGTGAATGGATGTAAAGTGGACGCTGGTCTTTTGCAACAACAGATGTAACCATGGAGGTCTATCAGTGCCCCCTTATTAGGTCCTCAAGTAGTTTTAACGAGCATAATTAGAACCTATAATTTATAAGAGTTGCTGAACTGTGCAAGTCTACATGAACAAGAAACACCAGGTTCCAGGGTGTTTGCACTGAGTAGCCTCCTAGGGAGAAAATATTTGAAGTAATTTGCAGGGCAGACTATTGTTCTTAGAGGAGGTCATAAGGAAATGAATATTCCTGGTTTGGAGAAATGAGCAATAATATCCGTTTCAATAGACTTCTGAAAAAGCAAGCATGTGAACCGACTAACATTTTAAGACTGCTATGATAATTTAGAACAAGGTTTTCTTCAAGTGATTTATTCTTCTAATATCTTGCTAGTCACCATGTTGATATTGAGGACGCTAGAAAATACCAAACAAAAAGATATTATCCTACAAGTCATATCCCCATGTATGGTCCCATTCACTTCTTGTCTGCCTGGGTGGCGGGATCCGCTTGCAGCTTGGATGACAGCAATAGTTTATATATGGTATATACATATTAAGTTAACTGATTGAATATTTCACACCTTGCAATTTATCTGGGAAATTTGACATCTTTTTCTGCTCGCCTAATGTTTGTGGAAAGATTGTAATTTCTCAGATTATGTCTTACTCAGATGATCATGTACACTTTCTGCATGCAGCTCAGCAGACATGATTGGAGTTGTGCTGATCAATTGTGTACAGCAAGATGGGAGACTACCGCTATATAATTGTTGCTCCCCGAGGCTCACATCCAGATCCCAGCAGTTCTTCTCCCAGTTTATTGAGCTGTAGTTAAAACAAAAGGGGACACTAATCTTGCAGTGAGCACTCATGGGAAAAAACTTTGTTTTAAAAATATGGATGGCAATTAATTTGTTAGAATAAACCGGCTTTTAAAATGAGCGCAAAGATGATGTCAGCATGACAGAGGGAACTCACCACAGTCACTGCCGGTGTGTTCACACTAATTCTTCCTATTGCATCCACACAGCTTCAGTCAGAACCTTTTAGCTGACAACAAGGATTTATATTTAGCGCTTGAGGGGAAGAGCTGCCCTTCCCTAAAATACCTTTCCCATTTAACACATTTTTATTTCAGAAGATAACTTCTGCTTTCTTGGCTGAATGGTAGACTTTTGTTCTAAGGAAAAAGTGGTGCTGTAAATGAGCAGAAAGCATTTGTGACTGTACTGATCCTTGAGAAAACATGGACAACATAAACTTGATAATGCTACAACTTTTTTTTTTTTAATTAGACTGACATATGTGAGGATTCTCAAGAGAACAACATGGGGAATTTTTTTTTTCTTCAGGAATTCAGAAATGAAACTGAATGGGCAGAGTACTTAGTAACACATCCTGTTGAGCGAAATGCCTTAGAGTGTTGACAGATTGTCAGTACTAACTTTTGCAACATTTGACTGAATTCTGTAGTGACTTTATTAAAGTGATTTAGTGTGGTGCGAGCAAGTGCAATATGTGTTCCACCCATTTTGATTAAAACAAGGCAGAGCACTGGAAAGATGCCAGGGACAAAAATTAAGTAATCCATTCATATCTTTTTAGAAAGTTTCTACAAATACATGCCTACTTCATGAATGATGGGACATGCTGAGAACAAAAAAGAAATTAGTAATCGAGCAGGCAGCATAAAAACCCCTCCACATTTGTATTTAGGAGTTCACAGTATGAGTATGTGGGAGTAGCTGCTGACAAATAGTTCCCTGGGGGACTAGATACAGCATTGTTATATTAGGTCAGCTAAGCAGGGAGAGGGTTGTATGTCCATGTAAGGGTCTAGCAGGGCAAGCAATGGCAATGGTCTTCTTCGCCAAAACAACTCGGCTAACTTTAGCAAAGATTGCAACTTAACGGCATGAAAAATCCCCTCCAGCTGTACTAGTAAATAACAAAATGGAAAATGAAACCCTGTTAACAGCAACCTGATTCTGTTTCAGCTAACTGGATGATTTACTGGTTAGAGGTTTTGTCAGTAGTTCAGTTAACAGACCTGATGCATGAGCATCCGCTCAAATCACCATGGCTAAAGTGGGCCTGTTGCAAAGAATGAGTGGTTAAGAGACCATGTTCAGGCTGCAGCTATATTACAAGTGGCTTCTTAGAGCTAAATCACATACTGTTAGTGCTGACCTACAATCCTTTGCCTTGTCAGCCACTGACAGAGTATCTTGATCTCATTCTACCTATCTCTGAAAAACACCCTAGCTTCCTACCCCTATTTTCCGTTGGCAACCCACATAAACTTTGATATGTCAATAGAATATTTTGCATTGAGTGCTCATGAGAGATGAAAGTGGGTTTGTAGCTGAGCAAATAGTGCCCCACTTGGCTCTAAAGATTTCTCTGCATTGATGTTCTTGCCATTCTGACAAGAAGAAATGTCATCCAGTGAGGATTTTGACACATATCACACTCTGTATGCTTCTGGACGTTATCCATTTAAGATGTACAAAAGCCTATTGAAAGGATGTTTTTATTAAGTGTAGAAAATATGGTCCTGCTGCAATATTACTCTAGGCTGCAATACAGTCAGGGTTTGGATTTGTTTTTTATTATTGTTTTACACCACCACTGGTTGGAGAGAAGATTTTATGAAACTGTCAGCATCCAAAATTGTCAGGGGAGTCAGGTTCAGGATATAATAACACCCGTATATTCAAGCAGGATGCTTCAGAGGCAGGATAGCTGGCTTGTGCAACGTATTGACAAAACTCAGCTGCTAAGCCTGTCTTGATGGCCCAGGAAAAACTGTGCCTTTGTCTGGGAAATGTGAAAGTGGTAAATACTTAGCACTGGGGCCCATGCAGCGCTTGTTCGGACTAGAGGAGCACTCAAGCTAAAAAGCCCTGATGAGAAGCAGACCTAATTTTCTTGGATACAGCACTGTATTAACGCGTACTAAACGAGTACCACTGCATCAGGGATCATTGTGACACTAGTTTACCAGCAAGCGCATAGAGCTATCCTGCGTTCATTTACATAGTGTACACCTCCCAGAGTGGCTTTTTAGTAACACCTCAAGGCTTAGCCCGGTGCTTATTTCTGCATATGCTGCACCTGTAAGATGATAAGCCTATTCACAGCACATTCGTCTGTCTGGGATGGGTCTTCTGTAGGTCTCCTTGTCTTTCTTTAACACTTCCCTGTAACAACAGTAACATAGCAGTGTGTAAGTTTTACAGCAAGTATTTCAAACAAGCTTACTGCACGTGAGAGTTTGACTTGCTCATATGTCAAACCATATCAAAATGTGAGGTTTACACAAAAAGCTTCCTTTGACACCACTTTACTGCCTGACCTTAGGCAAATAGCCAGATCCTCCACTGATGAGTTTCCCCCACACTTTTAGACTCCTGAGATTCAGTGAAGAGCTCTTTAGAAGTGAAAGCACTTACTATTATTAACTTGCGTGCATACACCAATGAGAAATGTGTATAAAGACTTAGTTATGGCTAGATTCCATAATCTTTATTCATCCTAATTAGCGTCTAAATTTGAATGGTCCATTGATTATGGTACTACAAAAGACTGATAGAACATGCTCATTTATGTTGGAAATAGGCATTTTAAGAAAGCTAAGCGTTATTGTGAGGGACAATGAAGTTCACATCCCAGGTCAGTTATTATAAGCCTACAAATGTTTATGCAGTAACGTGTAAATGCAAGGAAGGTGTTACTTCAGGGTTAAAAATACCGTACATCTCTAAAACATAGGCACAATATAGGTTTTATGTCCCCTTTGCCCCTGAGATTTGCAGGTTATGTGGTACATTTTATTCTATATAGTGACCTTCCTTGCCTTTTCCCTTCTCACCCATAACATTCTCCGTATTTTTCTAAACATAGGTTGTTGAGCTCCAGACTGTAACGCTGCAAAAATCTGTCAGCTCAATTCAAGTCAGATAATGCCCTCGGCTACTTTTATTTTCCAGTATGTCACAAATGACCACTCATTTCTTGACGAAGGTGTCTGGATCGGAATACGCCCAGCTTCCTGCTGGTAGCAATTAAAATTATCCACCACCCATGGGTAGATATGAATTAAAGTATCAGCAGAAAAATGACTCTTGTAGCCAGCTAGGTGATGCATCAAAAGCAAGGTATAAGCAAAGGCGGCACTAGAAGGTGAAATGCATGTTACAAAAGAGTGAAAGAGAAAAAGGAGAAAAATTCTAACATCACTGTCATATGAATAATGGAGAAATATTACCACTGACATAAGAACAGGCTAGTGCAATGCTGGGGGAAAAGTGACACAAATGGCAACGACAGGGCTGTAACATCTGGGAAAAGAGACGAAGAGCCAGGTAAAGCACTGGGGGTGCCAGCAGGATAATTCCTAACTCTGAGAATGGCAAGGACCACTGGATTCCTCAAAGGAGTGGTGAAGATATCATTTCCAGCTGACACAGATTTCAAGTCAGGACATACCTAAAGGCCCTGTTCTGCCCTTAGTTGATTTCAGTAAGTTGCATGAGTGAACATAATGGCAAATGGCCATAAATGGCCATAAAAAACCCTTTTGTTAGTCTGTTACAAATCAGTGTTTAGAAATGACGGAAACAGAAAATGAACAATTCCTGTTGGTCCAGCTCTCGAGGTTTCCAAACTGATTTATCGTCCTTTAACTGATCATGCAGCACTTTCTGTCTGCCTGCAGAGGATTGGGTTGAAGAGGCTCCACCTCTTGCTAGATTACGGTAAAGCTAAATCTACAGTAAGTAATTTTACTTGCCTATTGCTGGCATTGCACATGGCATTGCATTATTGCACAGTTGCAAATGAGTGGGGGAAGTTGCCTGCACAACCATGTAGAGTAAAGACAGTAGTCCATAAAGAAGCACTGGTATTACAGTATGGGCTCATCCTATGGAAAAACGTGAGGACTGCGCTCTCGCCAATGAAAGTTGTCTCTATGTCTGCATATCTTTTGCCTTGCTGTTCTGCTTACTCCAAAGCAAGGGTCAAGTTAAGTCCAAGACTCTCCGTAGCAGGGCTTATTTTTCTTTATCTATCTAGATAGTTCAGGGTCAGATTAAGAAGCAAAATATTTGTTAAAATTATTTTTATCAAAGTAGTTCTACTGGAAACTGCAGAACTTTCAAAGCTGCCTAAGGCAAAAAAAAAAAAGGAGAAGGAAATGTTATTAAAAGATGGCATGAGCTTTTAATCATGCATGATATTTTATTGCCTTGTATATTCTTCCCCAGTGAAATTTATACCTCTAAATAAATGTGTATGTTCTACAGAGAACATACCAAAACAATTCTCTTTCAAGATTGATGGTGCTTCTAATTTTAGGGAGAGAAAAAAAAAAAGAAAAAAATTGATCCAGGTAATACCTGGGCCGAACTTAAGATATTTGATATGTATCTAGCTAGCTATACTTAAATGCATATTTTAAAAAACCCAAACATATCACTATGTGTCCTATCTCCTTTATGCCCAGTTATTATGCCCTCTGGTGTATGCATTCTGGGTGCTGTAATACAAATGTCCACTTTCCTTCAACAGTCAGTGGGGAAGAGAGAAATGGCACCAGAGTTCTTCTCTTCAGGGTATGATGTTCATACCCTCTTCAGGGTATATATAAAATCCTTTGATTTGCCTTCTTTTTCCATTTACTATAGGGTGAAACCTGGACAGCGCACTTTGGCTGGGTAGCTGGGATTTATATGGCTGAAATTAAGTTCAGTAAATCCTAGTTTTGATGCCTGATAGTACTGATGCAAAGTTTTGTGCAAGATGGATAGAAACACAGCAAATGAAGAAAAATATAGTTCTTTATGAAAATTTGTAGTATTTAAATGAGGCATTTTTTTTATTATCTTCCTGCTTGCTAATGTACTCTGCCACAGAGCTTCTGCAGTGCTTGAAGTTCAACATCATGATTTTTGGACCTACTTTCATATTTGGATAACTCATTTATAATGGCAGAACAGCATGGAGTAAAAAAAATTATGCATGTATCTCTAAAAGATTTGGTTGGTTACAATCTTAGCTGGTCTTATATTTCATCTTCCAGTTTCCCTACCTGGACTTTCACATGGCTGATAAATTAATTACATAATGATTTCATAAGGATCTGCCATGAAAAATTATAGATGCAAGATTACTATTTTAAGGTTATTTATTAGTGCCGCTTTGAGTTGTAAGCATAAAAAATGTTTAGTCTCTCTGTAATCTGTCTTTCAAATTGTGCTCAAGAACACAGTGATCAAAAAGGTGTGCACAGCATGGCAATTACGGTTGTGCTTTTCCAGGAAAAACTGCAAGGCAGTTTGGATAATCAGTATGACTGAATTAAACTCTGGAAAAAAAATTGGGAAAAAAACCCTAGAGGGGAACATGACATTCCTACGGCTTGTCTCCACTGAACTCCCCTATGTAATTGTGCCAGACAACCACAGGTAACGTGGAAAAGACTGAAGGGGTAACTAAACACAGCATTCTCCTGGAGAAACTGGCTGCTCATGGCTTGGATGGGCATACTCTTCGCAGGGTAAAAGACTGGTTGGATGGCCAGACCCAAAGAGTTGTGGTGAATGGAGTTAAATCCAGTTGGCGGCCGGTCACGAGCGGTGTTCCCCAGGGCTCAGTGCTGGGGCCAGTTCTGTTCAATATCTTTATCAATGATCTCGACGAGGGGATCAAGTGCACCCTCAGTAAGTTTGCAGATGACACCAAGTTGGGTGGGAGTGTTGATCTGCTTGAGGGGAGGAAGGGTCTACAGAGGGACCTGGACAGGCTGGATCGATGGGCCGAGGCCAGCTGGATGAGATTCAACAAGACCAAGTGCCAGGTCCTGCACTTCGGCCACAACAACCCCATGCAGTCGACCTGGGGGTGCTGGTCGACAGCCGGCTGAACATGAGCTGGCAGTGTGCCCAGGCGGCCAAGAAGGCCAACGGCATCCTGGCCTGTATCAGAAATAGTATGGCCAGCAGGAGCAGGGAAGTGATCGTGCCCCTGTACTCGGCACTGGTGAGGCCGCACCTCAAATACTGTGTTCAGTTTTGGGCCCCTCACTACAGGAAGGACATTGAGGTGCTGGAGCGTGTCCAGGGAAGGGCAACACAGCTGGTGAAGGGTCTGGAGAACAAGTCTTATGAGGAGCGGCTGAGGGAACTGGGGTTGTTCATCCTGGAGAAAAGGAGGCTCAGGGGAGACCTCATTGCTCTCTACAACTACCTGAAAGGAGGTTGTAGCGAGGTGGGTGTGGGTCTCTTCTCCCAAGTAACTAGCGATAGGATGAGAGGAAATGGCCTCAAGTTGCACCAGGGGAGG
>NW_008824761.1:62632-76543 GCF_000699105.1 Pygoscelis adeliae | reverse complement strand
AAAGGGTTGTCAAGCATTGGAACAGGCTGCCCAGGGAAGTGGTTGAGTCACCATCCCTGCAGGTATTTAAAAGACACGTAGACGTGGCACTTAGGGACATGGTTTAGTGGTGGACTTGGCGGTGCTAGATTAACGGTTGGACTCGATGACCTTAGAGGTCTTTTCCAACCTAAACGATTCTATGATTCTATGATTCTCATAGACATATCCAGTCCATTGGGTATGCACCAAATCACGGGTAGTTTAGTGACAGCAGAACTAATGAGGTCTGGTTTGCCGTGGCTTTGTGTCTCACAGATGCCTTCTCCAGTGTGCGTGAGACCCAACTGAGGCTGGGGGAATGAGGACTGAGCTCATGCAGCAGCCAGAGAACAAAATGGGTCCCTCTCCCCTGCCCAGCTCACCATAACCACAATACATAGAGGTATCTCACAGGTTCAAGAGTCAGGAGGACACATGGTATCTGTATAGAATGCATAAGCCTTATTTCATTAGGAAACCTGTCTACAGAGGTCTAAGCATCAGGTATACCCCATTGTTTGAATTCAATGTGTTAAGCAATCCTTAGTAATGCTAATATAGGAAGATATCGAAGCTAAAGGCAACACAAAGCTGGGCCTACTTTGAGCCTCTCCACTAGCCTCTAGAGTCAGCAGCAGATAAGGTTTTAAGACTCCAGTGGCACAACGTGAACCTAATGCTGGCATCCTTTACCCAAACTGACATCAGAAGAACAAATTATCTCATGTTACCTGTCTGCTTTCCGCTTCATACTTCTGCTCTCCAACATAGCGGCAAGAAAGAGAGATGCTGAGAATTTAGCATTTTTGTCTGGATGTGGAGGAGATAATTGACTTTTTGTATCAGGATCTGTAACAAAATTTTATCCAGGTGGTGTGACAATTCAGGAAGTGCACACTAAAAGAAGTCCTGTTACATGTTCATGGGTAAATATACAATATCAACAATATGACCCAAATATACCCTTGAAGCGTTAACCCCAACAAATAATAAGCCCTGTGAGGAAACTACAGATTAGGAGGCAAAATAATTTCATCCAATGCAGAAAATGAAGTGCAACAAAGCTAACCTGTTAACACAGATTTATAGCATAATTGTATCCTGCTGTTTGCCGAGTAAAATAAAAATTGCAGATGAGGTCCAAAATTCATTTACCCAAATCCATTAGTAGACAATATCACTAAACAATCACATTTACAAGGAGGAAGAAGATTTCTGCTAATTTTGGTTTCTTGAGATATATGTTCCTTGTCAGGAAAAGCGGCAAACACTATGATCTGCAGAGAATTAATGGGTATGCTACCATTCCTATAAATGGAGCGCTGCAGACAGCAGGTCTCATCTTGTTCCACCTGCGGGAGATAGTGTTGTGAGTTAACAGGAGGCAGGTTATGAGCCAAACTCTGTAATCAGCTACATTAGCTCAACCCTACTGATTTCAATGAGGCTTAACAGGTGTAAATGAGGACAGACTTGCCCTTACCTGGGAGTTCATAATGTCTGATAAAACAAGAATGAAAAGTCCTTGCAACTTTCTATCTTTATCTCTTAGTAAATTTTTTGAAGCATATATGTACAGGATTGGCTGTTATTAAAGGCTACTATTGTGAGGTAATATCGTCACAATACATACTAAACAAGGAATGATTTTTTTGTAAAGGTGACTGGCTGTAATTTGGGGTTAAAAGGCAAGGTCACTATTTAAGGCTTGAAAGTTTGGATTCTGGGGCAAGGAAAACTGGACAAAATACTGACCTTGGCCATTCAGTTTATCAGAAAATAAAAAAAAAAAAAGGGAAGAAAAAGATTCCACATCAAAAAAATACCTGAATTAAATATAATGTAGGGATTTTCTCCCTAAGGTCTCCATGGTGAATTGAGTCTTTTTTCCCCTGCAGGAGAACATGTTTCTTGCTTTTTCCAAGGAAACAACTGTGCTTTGCAATGATGAAACTTCTGCCTCCAAGTGGGAAGTGGAAGCCGAATGTCAAAGGGTAAATTCCATGAGAGATGACAAGTGCTGATGGGCTTGAATTTGCACAATCAGCGTCATTCAGTCTCTCCAGGGGAGGTAATGTGGGGAGTCAGGGGAAGGAGGGAGAGAAAACGAGTTCAGGCTGTCATCTCAGGAGGAAAGCTTGGTAAAAATATGTTCAGAATTTGGAGTTTGCCAATTAAATTAGCTGAAGTGCCTTAAAATATTTATTTGGTGGGTTTGTTTCATGTTAATAAAGAATGGAACAGTCTTCAAGTTCTTGTTTTGCAAAAAGAGGAGCTGGGTGTGGTGGGTTATAACACAGGGAGAGCTTATTGTTTACCCATTTTTTTCTTTCTTTGTTTTAGAAAAATAGTCCTTAAGGAATGTCAGACAAAAATGGCAAAGTAGGAAAACGAGCAGGATGTGATTTTTCATAGGGTTAAGCACCTACTTGAAAATGCAGAAGCACACAGATGGGTATCGTATCTCCCATGCTATATGAATTACATGAGAAGAGACTCTGCTAGGAGCTTGTCTCGTGTGAATTTGAGGTTCAAGAACTATCCCTGAAAAACTTTTGAACTAAAGGGGTCCCTACACGATAGAAATACCTTCAAGAACAGGCAGTAGTGAATTCCAAGCATGGTTATGTAGTGCACACTATAGCACACTGAAAGAAGGAAACTTTCGGCTTCCTGAGGAGAGCAGTTGTGGGGTCTCCTTTAGAAAGAGGTCCTGGTACCCTCAAAAGTAATCTAAAATACCAGATTGGCATGTATCCATATGTGTATGGATACACATACTTATGCATACAAATACACAGAAAAAGGGTATCCACAACAAAAGCAGAAGATGAAGATAAATAAACCTACTGGAACAACTAATTTCTGAGGTTGCTCTTTCCTCTGTTTTTATGAGGTTTGGAGGCACAGTACTTGAAGCTATCTTTCCATGAGTTAAATATGAACATAATTTCCCTACCATGGTATTTGTCCCCCCCAGAAAAGTCCCTTCAGAGCAGGGGAAGTAGATGTTATACAGACAACAGGTATAGGATAAAGACTAATATAATGTATGTCAGTGTGGATACCCGACCAAAGTCCAGAGGGAGAAAAGACCAGTCTTACTAAAAGAAGAAAGGATTGTGGACATGTTATAAAAGAAATGAAGCCGCATGCAGCGGTAGAACAATCTGCAGAAACCTGGGTTTTGCAGGGACAGAGAGTATCTTCTGGCAGATTTTTAGAGTGTTTTTCCTACTTCCAGAGGTTTTTAATGCAGCAGCTAGCAATCTGCTTACTGTCATGCAAAACGCTAGCACAGGCAAGGCCCAGAAACCTTTCACATGGCAAGGTATAGCTGAGGTCAATGCTGTGAGCCTTCCCGTAGCTCATTACACTGTAATGGAAGCTAGAAGCCTGTTTCCCGTGGGATTTTGCGGTGAGGCAGCTGGGGGACATTCATTACCTTTTTGTCAATATGCACCTTTAGAGCGGTGAAGATGTAACCTTATTCTCAAGATGCTTCAGAGACCTGACGTCTTCTGTGCTTCAAAGGCAGCCTGGATCGGATGTTTCCCAGACTTACAACGGGGACTCCTTTCAGCTGGTACCCGCCTGTACCCCACTGGGACAATACTACAGGATCAGACTCTGACATAAATGACAACTGACAAGAAAGCACTGCCAGCAGAGAAAGCCAGGGATCGTAAGCCTTGTGTAATATTCTTAATTTCCTGGCCTATTCCACGAGTGAGAAATGGACCAAAATGGAAAGATGACAATTATTAATCTATCGAAAACATCAGGCAAAAGGAATCAAGAGGAGACTCTCATTTTTGTTATTTGCAGGGGGGAGGTATAAAAATATTCTGTAGTGTGGAAATTCCTACCTGCCATACAACAATTTAGGGTTTTATCAGTCTTATCAGTTTGCCTCAAAATTGAGGGAATTGAGTTGTAGTGACAAAAACATCAGCCTGACGTTGTCTTGACAGAGGAATTTCTACCAGGGATGTTACCTGGTGCCTCTTTGAAACTCATTCTTTTATGATTGAGCATTAGCAGGAGAATGCAGATAATAATATGGATAGAAAACACTGGAAAAGGGATTATCTTCAGTGTAGAATGATTTTAAATTACTGTTTTTTAAAAAATGGAAAGTTACAACAAAGGGCTTTTACCCTCTGAATGTAGGAGAAAACATGCTTCAGTTGTAAAAAGAGCAAGCCTAAAACATAACTTCTGGACAGTATATTGTGTTGATGATATGTATGTGGCGAGGGGGACCTTGGATTTTGCGGAGTATCTTTTTAAGTTATCAAGAGAACTATTTAATGAAATAAATCTGGGTATTACTAAAGAGAAATAAAGAAGGAAAACATACTGGTGTTCATTTTATTGTAATTACAAGAGAAGCAGCTGAAGAAAATTAGAGTAGATAACTAAAATAGGGAATATATCCATAAAGGATCTTGCACTGGCCACAGTCATGACGATGTCTGACTACCTGTGTGGTATCCTAGAAGGATTAAAAAAAATGAAAGTGTATTTTATGGTGTAATTTTTCATAGAATATATGTGTGAGTGTGGCAGTCTGACAGCTCTGCCAGGTACATTTCTCCATTTAGTCACGGAGGATACAGAGCACAGGACTGTCGTGATTAACATTTATAAATGTCCAGACAGATGGATGGGCAGGTAAAAGCAGTGAATCTGGCCAGCTGCAAGTCAGGCTGAGCAAGCAAGAGCAGAACACTTAATGTGGCATAGTAAGCTGGTAAAATCAGCCTCAGTACTGAAGAATTAATACTTCTGTAACACAGAACAAGGGTGACTATAAACTATTTTTAATGATAATATCAAGATAATTAAAAATGCATATTTCTTGCATTCTGGAAGATATGAATTTTATTACAAACAGTCTTATTCTTGAGACATACAGGTGCAGAACCACCCTGAGACGTCCAAAAAACTAGCATATGTGCCAGAAATGGGGATTCAAACTCAGTTCAATCATTGAAATCATAGCTAGAAAACCACTAAAGAAATATGGCCTCAATCTTTCTTGCTGGAATATACCAACCATCATAGATCAAAACCTGGAAAATGACATTTTTATATTAATTGGAAGAAATACTTCTCTCTTAAATCAATGACTGAACTCCCATTATTTATGAGTCCCACCCATAAGCAAATGAAGAATGGATTATTTGTTGGATTCTTTCTCTATAAAAAGCAACACAGTTATTCTTGTATAGGCTTACATTTTAATTCACCATTGTTGGCCAGAATAGTTTTTATCAATAGGAGTGAGGAAGTCTATGATAACACAAATGTCACTCTATCCCAGCCGAAACCAGGACAGTCACACAGGTATTCAGTATAACAGTGCAGGGAGTTGCATGCTTTTTTTCTGCATTTCTTCGACTCTTCTGGTTTTCTGGCATGGATGCTCATGTGTGAAGACTTCAGTGCAGCTCTCGAGTCAGATGAAGTCATCTGGAATATAAAGCAAGTCCAAAAAGCTGCTGGTGTTTCCCTGTGGAATTGTGAACAAAACATTACATGAGTTATTTGTAAGGAAGGATAATGCTGCTAATAGTGCTTCAGAGGCAGGATGGGTGAGGCACTAAATTGTGATGGAAGATTAGAGCCCTCCAATCCATCTATACAATAATTCAGAAGAGTTCTTAGGAAGTTCTTGTTGACAAAAATAAATAAAACACCCATCTACCTAAATAATGGACTTTTGTGGCGTGTCTTTGTTTGACTTGCCAGTACCTTTTTTTTCAGCTTTAAAGCTGTGGATGGTTTGATGCTACACAGAGAGCAACTTAGGGGCAGAGAAAATAGTTAATCAGTGAGCAGGAGCTATAGAAGATCCTTTAATCTAGTGGCCAATGGAGCCCATAGGTCTATTTACTGAAACTGCCAGGAGAAATCTGGGATGGTACCAACTTTCCACACTATCAGGGAGGGCGCATAAAATGAAAGAGTTTCTTCACCTATTCCCTTCCCTCCCCCTGAGGAAAAGCCCAAAAGCTAGTCATTTTAAATGAGGAGGTTATTGGGAATTTAAAATTTCCACGTGACATGTGCTGTGTTAATCCTTGCTGAATGTGAAGATTCTGAACAAAGACTCGTGTGTCTGCAGCAACGTAGTGAGAAAGGTGTCCTGGTTTTGGCTGGGATAGAGTTAACTTTCTTCCTAGTAGCTGGCATAGTGCTGTGTTTTGGATTTAGCATGAGAATAATGTGATAACACATTGATGTTTTAGTTGTTGCTAAGCAGTGTTTATACTAAGTCAAGGACTTTTCAGCTTCCCATACTCTGCCAGTGAGGAGGTGCACGAGAAGCTGGGAGGGGGCACAACCAGGACAGCTGACCCAAACTGGCTGAAGGGATATTCCATACCATGTGACGTCATGCTCAGTACATAAACTGGGGGGAGTTGGCCAGGGGGCAGCGACTGCTGCTCGGGGACTGGCTGGGCATTGGTCGGCGGGTGGTGAGCAATTGCATTGTGCATCACTCACTTTGTATATTCTTCTATTATTATTATTATTGCTATTGTTATTATTACTATTACTATTTTACTTTACTTTATTTCCATTATTAAACTGTTCTTATCTCAACCCACGAGTTTTCTCACTTTTACTCTTCTGAGTCTCTCCCCCATCCCAGCAGCGGGGGGAGTGAGCAAGCAGCTGTGTGGTGCTCAGTTGCCGGCTGGGGTTAAACCATGACAGAAGGGTCTGAAAAATATTCCACTTTTTCAAAGAATTTGCTTATGCACAGAAGGCCATCATTTCACCATGTACCTTTACTAATAGCAGAAGGCAATAGTGGTGAAAAAAGACACATCTGCTCCCTGTCATCCCAGAGCTATTCATGAAGAGACATTTGCCAGAATCAGCAACTCTAGCTGAGACCAGTGAGTTTTCTGCAGATAAAAAGTGTGCAAGATTTTTTTTGTGTTAGATGAGGTAAACTAGGTTTCCTCAGACTTTCTTAAGAAACAGAGAGGAAGTCTGAGGAACTGAAAAATTAGTCTCTGAAGCTGGAATTCAAACCAGCAGGGCAGAACATCTGAATTTAATGAGGCTCTGCTTGACATCAGCAGGAGCATTGGAAGGCCAAAGTATATAGGATTAGGCCTCAAATTAATGATGCAATGAAAAGGAAAAATGCATAATTTTAGGGAAGATCATTTCAATGATTGATTTTATAATTATTCATGGCACCTAATGTGAATTATCAGGATGTTTTTATTGATGGCATTTGTTAATGCATTAAATTTTAAACTGTGCTCTGGAAGGCAGTATAATACAGGCAGGAAACAGAGAGAGAGGTCTAAATCTTTCAAAAGAGGCTGAGAAATAAGGATGCTTCATGCAATTAAATGGCACATAGAGCATCCAACTACTGCTATGTCACTGTTTTAAGCCTACACCTTTATTACAGGGCTGCTGCAACAATTTAGGATTAAATTGTTATATGAGATCTTTGAATTTGTTGTGGTATAATCAATCAATTAAACATTTTAAAAAATCCTTTTCAAATGCATGTTCCAAGAGAAAATTAGTTAATGTCAGCTTAAAATCCCCTTGTGCTCTGTTCAGGGCTGCTTTACTTATACAGTGCTTTTGTGGGCCCAAATTTGTGAGAGCTTCTTGCCATCATACTAGTAGTTCAGACTTGCGTCTTCCCCATAGTCAGTACAGACTCCATTGCTTCTGAAGCTGTAGTACTTAAAATCTGATTTTATTGTGGTCACAGCAGGAACTTGCACCTGAAACAAAACTGTGGTAGTTTTCCCACAGTGAAGCAGGGCTTGCTACTCATTAGGCCATAAGAGATCAAAATTATTCATAGTGTAAATGGACTTACTGATTTTGAAGTCAGAGTTTTTTGCCTGATAAGAATTTAGTGCAGACTGTCCATTTTCATGCAGATAGACTCCTTAGCTGTTTGAGACCTTATCCTGTCTTTACTGTAAGGTAACTACAACAACTTTAGGACCTAAGGCAATCAGAGTTGCCTTACTTCACCGGGAGTGGGAAATCTGGTCTGTCAGATAAGTGAGATGGCAGAAAAATTTCTTCTGCACGCTCATGAATATCCAGCTTCCTCTTTATCACCTGGTAGCATTTTATCTTCAAGCAGTAGAGGAATAGGAAAACCCTGGATACTAAGAACAGTACCTTTTATGCTAAAGGATTTTCATTTCCATACCGTTCTGTGGAACAATACATCAAATACTTCTGCATCAGGTAAAACACATACCGTGATTTGTATACTTTCCCACATAAAAGGGAGGTTAGTCAGACAAATCCCACTTAGCAGTCTAGATGTTCTCACAGAACAGAGCTTTGTGAAATGTAAAGCATCCTCCTTAATCTTTCTGTTTTTATGGAGCTTCCAAAAATGCAATGTTTTCAGCAGTAAAATGTGTGACATTCTTCAACATATCTCTGACATTAAACACAGCACTGTTCATTTCATGCCAGCAGGACTGGCAGGACAGCTTTTGCTGGAGCATCTGATTCCAAATAGGATTGGCTGAGTTTCGTCTTCAGAAAACTCCAGTCCAGCTGCAGCCAGGTGCTCGCTAACTTTCTTTTCAATATCTGACTGGCTGAGTTCAGAAGAATTAACTTGCTCTTGCTCCTCCCTGTGTGAAAGGGTATGAATGAGGAGTAAAGCCCTGAAAACCTTTCAAAGATTTCAAGTTCCCTGCAAAAGCTACTGAAGAACTGGGCTTTCTTCTTTTCACTAGCAGTTAGCTGATCCCTTCTACTAAATAATAGTAAATAATGTGGAATTTGGGTGGACGTTTGGACCGTTGTTTGGGAAAAGAGGAGGCTGGCAGGTCTACTACATAGCTGCAGAGTATTAAGCCAAGGATCCAAATTCAAGTGAGGGCACATTTTCCCAACTCCATCTCAACAGCTGCCACCTAGCTGCTTTATATGTACGAATCTTCCTATAAAGATTGAGTAACAGCATGTAATTTTTCCTTTGGCTCAGTACTTCAGCTGTGTATGATAACAGTACTGCTGCATGGGCTTGGATTATACATGCTTACCTCTGAAACCCCCACAGAAGCATATGATGGAGAAGGGAGGTATTGCTACTTCTCACAGTTTACCCAAATTCTCATTTCCTACTCTCCAGTTCGATCCAGCAGACAAGGCAGCCGGTGCTATCCAGGGCCAGGTATTGCTGTTTATCTAGGGGCTCCGGGAAGGGATGGAGGGGAGGGCACTGGCTTTCCCTAGCAGCTGTCAAAGGCTTTCTAGTGCAGCTGCACACATCCAGCTCTGTGGGAGGCCGGAGGAGGTCCGACAATGATCTCAGAGTAGTGCGGTTGGAAAGCCACGCACTGTTGTTTCTCTGTATGCCGGCAGAGAAGCGTCAGCCCTGGCACCCATCTCATAGCAAGGCAAAGACGGGAGCACCCTGCTTTCTCCAGCTACGGATTCACCAGCTGTGGCAAAGAGCCCTGAGCGGGGCCTGAGTGACAACTCTGCCTCACACTCAGGTGTCTGCTCTCACCCGAGCATCCTCACCTTTCCTGCTGCAAAGTTGCGCTCATACACGGGGGCCGCTTCATGCTTTCCAAAATGCTCTTCCAGTCACCTCCGCCTGTGGAGGGTTTCCTACAGAGTGCTCAGGCTTTTGAGTCTGTTTTTACTGACAGTCTGCCCGTCACTTCAAGAGGTCCTGAACTGACGATATCCAGCTAGCCTAACGGCTGCTCAGTGATCCAAACGAGATCATCAGCACTAAATGTACATGATTTCAAGTCTCCTGAGCTACATTTCTTCAAATGTGTGTCGTTATTCTTCCTTCTGTACATGCTCAAAAAGAAGACTGGTTTAAAGACTCTCACTTCAGCTGTTTATTAGCTGAGTTAACACAAACATTTCATTTCGAGCGCTTGAGCAAAGTTCATGGTTTCCCTTCCAGGGTGGCTGACCTGAAACCTCTCTAACAACACTCTTGAGTAGAAGCATAGAAATGTTCTTCCTGAAATCAATTTCAGATAGCTATCAACAATCACAGTCAGTATAGCAATAGAAACCAAGATGCAAACTTTATTATAACACTTTCTAGGCCGCTGTGTGTTTAATGCAATACCGTATAACTGGCTTAGAATTGATATTACTTCCTTTGATAGTGCTATTACAATGGCAAGTAGTATACAAAGAGGTATTAATCTTGTCTGCACTGCTCACAGCCTCTGCTGACCTAAAAATTTGAGCTCAAATTCAGATCAGGTCTATGTTTTACTGTGTCACAAGGTATACCACTGTTACCCTGTTTGTAGGACAAACGATTGAGCTCACAGTTGTTCTACACTGGATGGATGCTCTTGCTGCTAAGAAAGATGCTAAAATCATGATTCCTGAGAATCTAAACTTATATTCCAGTTAGTAAGAATATAAACAAAACTTCCTGGTCCCTCTTTTCTCATATTATTTCCTTTGGCAGACAAGTCTAATCCTGTGGCCAGGAAGGTCTGATAATTGTTTAAATTGTTGGTCATGTGCATCAAGCATAAATCCATACAATGTTTCAAGCAGACAGTACAGTCAATTTTTCAATGCTAAGAAGCCATCAGGATGGAACAACTCAATAATTTTTTTGTTAGGTTTTATAAGACATTCTCTAAAAAAGTGCTTTCTTCCCACAAGAAAACTCTCCAGTTTGTCCTCAGCTTCTTTCTTTTTATGTATTCCACACTTCTTCCTGGATTAAGCAAAGCAGCAATCTGCATGCCAAATCTGAAGTCATCTACAACCCAAGTATGCTGTGATTAAAAATTATAGTACTGATATCCTAAACTAGATTTTAATAGGTATTGTGATAAGAGAGGTGTTATTGGATTACCAGCCTTGAATTAATTTTCATTATCTTTTCTTCTTTTAATTAATCATTTTTCTCTCCTTCCTTTCTTGCACTGAGAGTCCAGTAAGACCTAATGGACACTGGGGAAGTGGGGAGAGGGGAGAATAAATGGAATATAGGGTTGTAGAAGCAACAATTTTCTTAAATAACTGAGGCCGTGTAAAGGAAGGAATTAATCTTTTAAATTAATTAGACACATTAGGAGAAAAAGATTAAAAGGACTGGGGAGTGCCCTTTTGTGATCAGCCTGAAGTTATGAATCTTCCAAATTATACCTGGCATTATTCAATCCCTTCACAATGAAACGCCATTTCACGTTTTAAACAGACTTTCAGAATGTGGGCAGAGGTTATGTTTTTAAAATGTAGTGGTCATTGCTCCAGAAAAATTGCTGAAAGGAATGAGAGGAAAGCGTGAACGCTTGTCTCATACATGTCTTAGAAAGGAAGGTTAATGGAGATCACTAGATTGATTATGACAATCTCTTTCATACTGAAATTTATCAAGACCCACCCAGATTTCATGAAACAAACCCACTGGAGTTTTAGGTCATACTTCAGTCTTCTGAGGAACTTCAGCTATGTACCATGCATAGAGACCAGGTCACCACTAACATCCTCGGCCTTTGAAATTGTGCTGGTTTTGGCTGGGATAGAGTTAATTTTCTTCATAGTAGCTAGTATGGGGCTATGTTTTGGATTTGTGCTGGAAACAGTGTTGATAATACAGGGATGTTTTCATTATTGCTGAGCAGTGCTTACACAGAGTCAAGGCCTTCTCTGCTTCTCACACCACCCCACCAGCGAGTAGGCTGGGGGTACACAAGAAGTTGGGAGGGGACACAGCCGGGACAGCTGACCCCAACTGACCAAAGGGATATTCCACACCATATGACGTCATGCTCAGCATATAAAGCTGGGGGAAGAAGAAGGAAGGGGGGATGTTCAGAGTGATGGCGTTTGTCTTCCCAAGTCACCGTTACGCGTGATGGAGCCCTGCTTTCCTGGAGATGGCTGAACACCTGCCTGCCGATGGGAAGGAGTGAATGAATTCCTTGTTTTGCTTTGCTTGTGTGTGCAGCTTTTGCTTTCCTTATTAAACTGTCTTTATCTCAACCCATGAGTTTTCTCATTTTACCCTTCCGATTGTCTCCTCCATCCCACCATGGGGGGAGTGAGCAAACAGCTGTGTGGGGCTTAGTTGCCAGCTAGGGTTAAACCACGACAGAAATGTAAAGAACTGATGAGCTAAAGTATACCTGGATAAACATTATGGCTAACCATGCCTAGGCTACAAACACCATCGTGGTCCCAAGCTGGTACAAGATCCCTTCCTTATCCAGAACCAATGACGAGTCTTAGGCCACATTGACCAAGACACTTGCTAGGCACCTAGGAGTGTTTTAGCAGAGTTCTGGTCCAATATTCTCACCTTCATCAGGTGCAAGCCCCAGTGCTACAGAGGAGAGCAAACCCCCCAAATTGTGCAGTGGTGGTGATAGGAGATCCTTTTTGATCTCTGCTGACAACTGGTTAAGGCTTGAAGTATGAGATTTAATTATTTTCATTGTCTTCAGCTATCTAAAGTACTAAGAACGTGTTTGGAACATGAAAAGGAGGGGGTGAATAGGGTATTCTGCAATCTCGTGTTCTGGTCTCCCAGTCAGACTTCCCTTCCTCTCAACTGTATTACTATCCATTCAAAATTTCAATTCACTCATTTCAATAAATACAATTTTCAACTTTTCAAATTTAAAAACTTATTTGTGCAATTAGAAATAGTATTTCATATTTTGTAGAAGGAAACCAGAAATCTAATACTCTAAGTGCTACATGAGTGTTGAGGAACTCTGAGCAAATAAGAAGACATTCAGCTGGGTCACTGTAAAGATAAGTAAGAAGAACAACATCCTTGCCCTGACACTCAATGGATAACACCTTGGCAACAGTAGAAGCAATGGCACCACTCCTGATCACTGCAGTGGAGCCAAGACTTTGCAGCCAGTATCAATCACGATTCAACCAGTATAAAAAAAGATTGAGACACTGAGATAGCATAATAAATGCCTAATAGGAAAACAGAAGTAACTGTTTTACACTGGCCTAATTAATATCAAGGACACATTTCTGTCTGGCTTTTCCAAGTTTAAAACAGCGTAAGCCAAAATGGCACTTCTGACAAAAATTACTCGATCCAAACACAAATTCTACATATGAACGCTTATGAACTTTGGATGATTCAAAGCCAGTACTACATTCTGTGACTCTGAATGGGAGGTTTACACTTAGAAGTGCTAGGTAGGAGGTTATTTGGTAGGAGGTCTAACTACATGGTCAGGAAGAAACCTGGCCTGCCACTGTCGTCTTCTCAGGCTGCCACCTTTAGACAGTTCTCTCAGGGATGGGAAATTATTTGTCAGTGTCTCCAAGGATAATACAAAATGCTTCAAGATCATATATGTTGCCATATATTCACTGAAAATAACAACTCCCACCTCCCTCATAAAACCTGAGCAATTAGATTCCTCTGGCGTAGGATTTGGGTGAGCTACCTCTGAAACCCAGTACCACCCAGCATGTGTAAGCAGAGGGAGATACAAAATCCATCCATGTGATTCTGCAGTGATTTACTTTCTCTGTGTAGTTCTGCCATAGAGCAGAAATAGACAGCCTTTCTCCAGGCCTTTGCCACCCAGACAAATTTCTCCCAAACAGCAAAACTGATGAACTTACTGACGTTCAGTTTAAGTATTGCAGTAGGTAATGAGAAGGCAAAGATGGAACGGATGGCCAAAAGGTTTCTTTCAGTCTCTTTGGTAGAAGAAAGTTGTCCTGATACAGGCCTTGGGTTAGTGCACTATCTTTTGGTGATAAAGCTTCGTAACAATGCAGATAGAATTACAGTGATGTTTGAAACAGTGAGAAAACAGGCAGGGATTTATTTCTTCCTCACCCAAAACAAAAGTAAGTCCAGTAAGAATTTCAAGAAAGCACTGA
>NW_008824761.1:32387-62604 GCF_000699105.1 Pygoscelis adeliae | reverse complement strand
GGAAATAGAGTGATGAATTAGAATGTAATGGACAGGGTTTTTCTTGTCCCGTGACAGGAGGGAGCAGTCTTGGGACTGTGATGTTATCCACCTAAATAAAATATGACTTAACCTAATTTACAAGGTTGACTCACAAGATAAAAATGAAACATGAGCTGGAAAATACCTGTGTGTTTTCTTGTTCTCCAGCAGTTGAAATACTGAGATGGGTGAACATACCTGTATTATAAGACCAAGACAAGGATGTCATGAATAAGTGATTTGGTTTTCATTTCACTCAGAACTAATTTTCTCTAGCTAAAAGGTTATCTGATTTTGTCAAATATCTCCCCAGTAAGAAGAGTAATAAAGACATCTTTATAGACTATGGCACTGGATTTCAGATGTTGAAATCCAGTGAACAGCCCCAGAGAACTGGGGTTGTTCAGCCTGGAGAAGAGAAGGCTCCGGGGAGACCTTATTGCGACCTTTCAATATATAAAAGGGGCTTGTAAGAAAGCTGGAGAGAGACTTTTTACCAAAGCCTGTAGTGACAGCGGGGCAACAGTTTTAAACTGAAAGAGGATAGATTTAGATTGGACATAAAAAAGAAGGTTTTTTAAGGTAAAGGTGGTGAGACACTGGAACAGGTTGCCCAGAGAAGTTGTGGATGCCCGATCCCTGGAAGTGTTCAAGGTCAGCCTGGATGGGCTTTGAGAAACCTGGTCTAGTGGAAAGTATCCCTGCCCATGGCAGGGGGGCTGGGCTAGGTGATCTTTAAAGGTCTCTTCCAACCCAAGCCATTCTATATGATTCTGTGATTCTATGTTTCAAGCTACCACCAAAACCATTAACTGGCACTAAGAATGGCCACACTTCCAAAAAGAAGGCCTGATTTATGCATATTTATGTATACATAATATATATACACAATATATAAAAGCTAGTACAACTTGGTAAGGGCATAAATACCAAACTGAAACCGTTCTCAAAATATTACCAAACACTTCAGAGAAACAGTAAGTACCTGGGGACTCCAGTAAGCCCTTTCCTGAGAGCAGCATGCAGACTGGCCGAGCAGTCAGAATGCTAGATGAACCCCTTCCCATTACTCACATCCTGCTCAATGGATAAACCTCAACATCATGAATGGTTTAACCCAGCTAAGTAAGCCATGTGTTGGCTGATTGGTCAAAGCTTATCTGAACCACTTGGGATTGCAAAACTAGGGAATGAAATTTCATGGCAGGCTTTCTTGTGAAATTTCCAGTATTTCCTAATATTGAGGCTGAAAATAATGGGCAACTGATTTGCCAAGGTTTTTTATTATTATCATTTACTATTGTTACTTAACCTCTCTACTGCCGATGCCAAAAATTTTGCAATGTTCAGAAAACAGAAAATAAAGCCAACATTTGTTGGGTTGCGATGTGCATTGGTACCTCAGAAGAAGCTCCATTTGCTGTTTCTACTTGGAGGATTCTCTGGGAAGTTGTTTGACAGGAGACAAGCATCAAGATACTGAAAACAAAGCTATGTCTTCTCACACCAAGCTGGATAACGGAGATGGTCACACCAGAGGGAAACAGCAGTGGGAGTATCTTTGTATAGAAGAGTTTCATTAGTGTGTGAGAGGTTTGGGGCATGCTTTGCAAAGCAGCGTGAACTCTATCAACATCTATCACAACAAATAGGTGAGCACATACTCCAATGAGGCTGAAAGGCTGTTGGCTTCATTGTATGTTGGTTCTTGCCTTCTGAATAACAGAGAGAAAGGTGTAAGGGAAAGGCCTACAATGGAGTACAAGATAGAACAAATTTCACTGAATAAACTATTTTTCCTTCTGTGGGAGAGACATTTTTAACTTCCGATGCAGTGTGTTATCCTAGGACTAGCCCTGGTTGTGTGAAATCACAAGCACATCTAAATGACAAATTCTCCTATTCATGGCTTCTCCCTGCCCTTGCCTTTTCCTTTGTTGACACCCCAGAGCCAGGGAGAGAGTAAGTGAGAAGAGAACATCTCCTCCATCAACATGGCAGAAGGGCTATAAGGAGTAAGAGGATTCTTGCACTTTTGCACGAGCACAAAAACAATGGAGTGTTTCATCTTTTAAACACTTTATTAGGCTAAATGAGAGTTTCTGCTAATAAAGGAAGCTACTTTTCTCTGTCTTTTTTTCTTTTTTCTTTTTTTTTTTTTTTGAGATATACTAATGCTTCTACAAATAAAATGGAAGCAAAACACCACTTTGCACTCTCTATAGTGCACAGGAGGTATTACATCCCCTTCTGAGGGACTGCCTACACTGCTTGGATGCCTCCTTTATACAAACAGTCACATTAATAAAGAATGTCTCCCCTTTTAACCACCCTGAAGCTGATTTCTCATCTGGGAGGTTATAAATTATTTTTAGAGGTTAATTGTTATGCAAATCTGCTCATCATGGGGTTCCAGCATCCAGAGAAATGAGAAAACATTCCCTTCCCCAGTGGCAGAGGCTCATAGAGGACACCTTTTCATTTCTAAAACCATTTGGAGAGGATTACGTGCCATATGTTTTCTCAAACACATCGCACACTAAATGTAAGAAACCTATATTAACACAGTGTTAAGGTTGCACAATTACAACATAACTGTGTATTAATGTGCCTATTTTGTGTAGCCGTATATTTCATAGTATGCATTTCAAAACATAGTGCCCAATCCTGTAAATTCTGCTCAGATGAACAATTATCACATAGGCAAGTATCCTCTATGACATCTGCAAGTAAGCTTTGCAGAATCAACCCACAAACAATATATAGATTTTAAGTGCATGTTTAACAGGAGAAATGGGGATAGCAAACAGTATAGGCCGGATGATGAAGACAAAAGAATTTTGCAATGAGATTGTTTTTAATTTAAGAGCAAACAGGGAAAAAAAAATATAATCATGGACTCATAGAATCATAGAATCATTAAGGTTGGAAAAGACCTCCAAGATCATCGAGTCCAACCGTCAACCCAACACCACCATGTCCCTAAGCACCACATCTACACGTCTTTTAAATCCCTCCAGGGATGGTGACTCAACCCCTTCCCTGGCCAGCCTGTTCCAATGTTTAACCACTCTTTCAGTAAAGACATTTTTCCTCACATCCAATCTAAACCTCCCCTGGCGCAACTTAAGGCCATTTCCTCTCGTCCTATCACTTGTTACTTGGGAGAAGAGACCAACACCCACCTCACTACAACCTCCTTTCAGGTAGTTGTAGAGAGCAATAAGGTCTCCCCTCGGCCTCCTTTTCTCCAGGCTAAACAGTCCCAGTTCCCTCAGCCACTCCTCATAAGACTTGTTCTCCAGACCCCTCACCAGCCTCGTTGCCCTTCTCTGGACACGCTCCAGCACCTCAATGTTCTCCTTGTAGTGAGGGGCCCAAACCTGAACAGTATTCAAGGTGCGGCCTCACCAGTGCCGAGTACAGGGGCACGATCACTTCCCTACTCCTGCTGGCCACACTATTTCTGATACAGGCCAGGATGCCATTGGCCTTCTTGGCCGCCTGGGCACACTGCTGGCTCATGTTCAGCCGGCTGTCGACCAGCACCCCCAGGTCCTTTTCCGCCAGGCAGCTTTCCAGCCACTCTTCCCCAAGCCTGTAGTGCTGCATGGGGTTGTTGTGGCCGAAGTGCAGGACCCGGCACTTGGCATTGTTGAATCTCATACAGTTGGCCTCGGCCCATCGATCCAGCCTGTCCAGGTCCCTCTGCAGAGCCTTCCTACCCTCGAGCAGATCAACACTCCCGCCCAACTTGGTGTCGTCTGCAAACTTACTGAGGGTGCACTCGATCCCCTCATCCAGATCATTGATAAAGATATTGAACAAGACTGGCCCCAAAACTGAGCCCTGGGGAACACCGCTCGTGCCCGGCCACCAGCTGGATTGAACTCCGTTCACCACAACTCTCTGGGCCCGGCCGTCCAGCCAGTTTTTGACCCAGCGCAGAGTACACCTGTCTAAGCCGTGAGCCGCCAGCTTCTCCAGGAGAATGCTGTGGGAGACGGTGTCAAAGGCCTTACTGATGTCCAGGTAGACCACATCCACAGCCTTTCCCTCATCCACTAGGCGGGTCACCTGGTCATAGAAGGAGATCAGGTTGGTCAAGCAGGACCTGCCTCTCATGAATCCGTGCTGGCTGGGCCTGATCAATATTATGTTCATTTCTTATTAATTTCTCATTTCTTATACTGTAAGATTTAACTCACATTGCTACCTTCACTTACCAGGTGAGCTAGTGGTAAAAGCCCCTTTGGTTTGAGTTTGTGTGAATGGGCTGTATAGGGAACTACTGGTGTGGATGGAGAAAGAGTTTCCAGAAAACAGCAGGCTGAAGGGTGGAAAAAAACATGTGCTGAGAGGTAGAATGTGAAAGTCTCCCAAAAACTGAAGCTCCAGAGACTGATGGTCCTGTTGAATCCACAAGACCTGATGAACTCAGGACACCAAGAGCCTGCCACATCTGCCCAGGGCCAGCGACACCTACTGGCATTAACAAAGGGCCATATAACTCATTCCTAATTCTATTAATAATAACAAATTGAACAGAAAAAGGTGTTATAATAAATATTTGTTGCAATCTGTAGCCCCCTAACTTGGTCTCATGTCAGGGGATTCTACAATGCTACCGTTTGAGACAGCTACAAAAAGCTGTCACGGGATAAACACATGGGCCTCATAATTGTCTCAGCTGTTCTTTGTAGAGGTTTTCAGGGATACAGTATGCTCCCACCATTCAGGAACCATGGGGATCCTGAGCAGTCAGGTCCCTTTACTGAGGCCTTGGTACAGCGCTGTGGAATTGAAACTTACAGAATCTTTGCAATGGGGAAAACTAAGAGTGTACAAGGCCCATCATCTTTGCTAGGTCTGATATGAGGTGAGAAAGGGTTCTTTTCCATCAGAGGGGGGACAAGATAAAGAGTAGAAGGACAACAGTAACTCAGATTAAGGAAAATTACATTACAGCAATTATCAACACTACGCTATGCTGCTTGTTCCTCCTAGCATAGATAGATATACCTATAATTCCTTTTAACAGTAGGAATAATAACTCTGGCAGTGGAATTTCTGAATTTTGATGAATAATTCTCTAAATTAGAAGTTAATGTTTGACCAAGTTCCAAGAGAGGCCCAAGAACTGTATTCCTTTAAATACAAGGAAATGTGGCTAGGTTAAGAACACAGATCAAAAGATTTCAGACATAGTCATAAACAAACGGAAGGTCATTCTGAGGCAGATGTGTGATACTAATTTGCACAGCAGTGATTGATTATTGAAGTACGTTGGAAATATGAAGAATAAATTTCACCAGATAAACAAAACTACACCATTTAAAGTGGTGGATGGCAACTTTTTTCCTTCAACATCAGCTAATTTTTAGCTTTTTTCCAAATTTTCATCAGCAAAAAGGTGAAATCATCCATAAGTTTCAAGTAATAATGACTATAATTTTTGGCAAAAATATAGCACATTCAAATATTAATGATTGTGCTATATTTTTTTCCAAAAGCATCTGCAAGATGCTTTAAATACTCACTTTATTCCCACTCCATCCTATTCCAGAATCCAGTGCCTTGTAGGGAATAAGTATTTTCATTGTGTCAATGCTGTGGGAAAATCTCTACCTTTTAAGGCCTTCTCTTAGCAGACCAAAAATCCTACTTCCAGGACACTTTGAAGCCTTCCTCTTCAAATACACCCCCCCCAGTCAGAATAGGTGTTGTCTCTGGGCGTCCAAGTTCCTCTTCAAGGAATGGACGCTATAATACTTGGTAGGGTCCAAAAAGTAGTTTCCCGAAAAAGGGAGGTACCTAAAAAACCCAGGTAGCAGCTTTTAAAAATGTGGTCTATAATTAACACCTTTTAAATGTATATGTTAAACCTGCAATTTATTTAACAGTAGATTCTGACAGCTACCTCATTTTGAACTTGAAGGTAATGCCTCATTCAGTGACAAAGTATTAAGGTGAATAATTTTTTTAAAAAAGAAATTTACTTATTATTTTATTATGTATGCAAGTTGACGTTTAAGTGGTGTTTGGGAGCAGTAGGAGGCAGAGAAAACAAATAGTCCCTGCTTCTTCCCAATTACTTTGAGAAAGATTAGGTGTCCTCTGAATCATATTGAAACATTTGGAGCCAATGAAATAAAGATGGTATTTTAATATGACTTGGGCACATCCTGAGAACAACATGAATTTGAATGAGAAGAAATTACAAGTGAGGCAGTACTATGGAGGTGACCACAGATGAAGAGCCCTTAGAACCAGAGTCTTATTCTATAAAGAAGAAAGAAAAGTACTTGAACTTAACATCTGGATATTATTTCACAAATTCCTCGGGAGGATAGAGTCAACAAAAGCAATAATAGCTGCCCTAGCAGAAGTGGGTCAACAGAAGGAGACTGTATGGACTAGTTTCAATGTATTTTTATAAAATCTCACTGAAATGGATAAATGCTATAGAGGGATATAAATTTAAGGAGGAGGAGGGGTTGGACAGTGCCCTCTATAAAAATTAATGCAATGCATTTACCTCTAAGAACTGAGTCCTTTGGTATCCTGAACCCAAGTGGAAGTTTGGACTCGCTGCAAAGTTGCCAAAGCTCCATATAGCCGTGGGAATCAAACCCTACATATCACTCCGAGGCCCATGCAGAAAGCCGTTTCTGCTAAAGCTGCAACTGCCTATAGTTATTGGGGCAGGCAATGAATTCCTTAATATGTGTTCTGGTAATAATTTCAACACTACATACTTTTCCTGTCTATGAAACATTGACTTTGCACGATGGTGGATGGAATTTTTTGTTGTACAAGAGTCAGGAAATTCTCTTAAAGTTCTTGTACCAGTGGTAACTTGTTTTCTTTACATGCATGAGGATGTTATCTTATGCTGTGATACAGCTGTAGTCAGCAATTATGCCGAAACTGAACTCTCTACAATATGAAAAGAAAAATGGCTACTCATGGAGCGTTTTCCACAACATCCCTTTAATTTTGGAAATTGCACACAGCCTCCTTGATGTCCTTCCCTGTTTAGAATTGCCTGAGTTAACCTTTAGGCATGTTGCAAAACTCTTTATTTTCCACCAATTTTATTGTTGTTTTATGACAGGGGCCATTACAAGTGCACGTAGCTTTAGATGTAGAAATTTTAGAATTGCAATAGGAGAGCTTTGATATCATTAATATTTTAGATTAAGCCAAGAGCATCTTCAGCAACCAACTGATCTTTTCACTTGCAACAGATTGAGGTAAATAATGTAAAAACTGAGTTCAGAGTTTGGAGACATATCTCCAATATGAGTTTCAGTTAATGTAGGAACATTAAATATGGATTTCCTGAATTTGTGCATGTAAAACATCAATTTGAACACTGCTTGGTTCAACCTTAGATCAAATGGAATGTGTATAACTAAAAATAGAAGCAGAGAAAGAAACATTATTAAATATCTAGCAAGAAAAATTGTTTATATATATATATGTATGTAAAAGTTTTGGGTGGGTTGTGTCCATCAGAAGTCAGTTTTCTTTTAGCAAAACCTTTTTGTCAGGTGATTTCTTTATCAGGACAATTTTTATGACTTCTTACTCTAAATTCTATTAGTCAATCAGTAAAGTTGACAAGTACAAATATTTCCCTTCATTGCCAATTTAGCACTTTTCTCTAGCGTTCTGTATGCCAAGTAGAATTGTAGATTTTCCTTGTAAAACTACTTTAGATTTTACAAGTTAATGGGGGGGGTGTGGAACAAAAGAAACACGGCTTGTTTTAATAAAAATATTTTCTCGTGGCTTTACAGAACAGAGCTGAAAGGGAAAAATTTCCCTGATCTTTTTTCCCTCCTATTATTTTAAAAATAAGGTTTCTCATTAAAATCCAAAGGGTAGCTTTGTTTCAGTCACAGAAGACATGCTTTTCCTTTGTAGAACACCCTAACTGAGTAATTCATTCCCATCAGAGCTCTATTGGCAAGACGAAGGTGGATGTTGGTTAAAAAAGAGGGCTTAGATGCAGCAGAGCACTTAAGCAAGTGCTTAACTTGTCAGTACGGCTAATTGCATGTTTAAAGTTAAGCATGTGCTTAAGTGCTGTGTTGGTTTGGTGCCTACCTCCATAACTTTTGGTCAGAAATGATTACTGCTTGTTGGTAGTGCCCTGACTTAAGAAAATTCATACCTTTCGTATTATTTCTAGAGCCTGTTTGCCAAATGCCACTATCCTAATCCCCATCAACACACTCAGCAGAGAAGCTGGAGGAGGAACTGGCAGTTAAATTCATTCTTTCAGCTCCACCTGTAACAGCAAAGAGAGTGCCGGGTCCTGCACTTTGGCCACAACAACCCCATGCAGCGTTACAGGCTTGGGGAAGAGTGGCTGGAAAGCTGCCTGGCGGAAAAGGACCTGGGGGTGTTGGTCGACAGCCGGCTGAACATGAGCCGGCAGTGTGCCCAGGCGGCCAAGAAGGCCAATGGCATCCTGGCCTGTATCAGAAATAGTGTGGCCAGCAGGAGCAGGGAAGTGATAGTGCCCCTGTACTCAGCACTGGTGAGGCCGCACCTCGAATACTGTGTTCAGTTTTGGGCCCCTCACTACAAGGAGAACATTGAGGTGCTGGAGCGTGTCCAGAGAAGGGCAACGAGGCTGGTGAAGGGTCTGGAGCACAAGTCTTATGAGGAGCGGCTGAGGGAACTGGGGTTGTTTAGCCTGGAGAAAAGGAGGCTGAGGGGAGACCTTATTGCTCTCTACAACTACCTGAAAGGAGGTTGTAGTGAGGTGGGTGTTGGTCTCTTCTCCCAAGTAACTGGCGAAAGGACGAGAGGAAATGGCCTCAAGTTGCGCCAGGGGAGGTTTAGATTGGATGTGAGGAAAAATGTCTTTGCTGAAAGAGTGGTTAAACATTGGGACAGGCTGCCCAGGGAAGTGGTTGAGTCACCATCCCTGGAAGTATTTAAAAGACGGGTAGATGAGGCGCTTAGGGACATGGTTTAGTGGGCATGGTGTTGTTGGGTTGATGGTTGGACTGAATGATCTTGGAGGTCTCTTCCAACCTTAATGATTCTATGATTCTATGATTCTATGACTATAGGGTGAGACTTTTCTCCAGATTTAAGCATTTACGTCTGCCTAGCTGTCTGGGCTCTCCTGATGGACAACGGAGAGAAATAGGCACATGTAGAGACCAATTCACCGCAGAGTACTTCAGAGAAGCATCAAATGAATCATTATGATTTGTATAAGTGCTTGCTTCTCTCCATTGACTGTAAAGCGAGATGAGAGGATTGAAAGTGAACATCTTGGTTGTAGACAGAATGTAAGGGCAGCTGAGATGAATCCCTCATCCCTCCACTCAGAACCACTATTCTGGGTCTTTACATAAGCAATATATTAAAGAAGAAAAACTCACAAGGTTAAATTCACATCTTATAGAACATTTTAAAAAAATGTTGGGCATGGTTCTAAAAACTCATTGCATTTCCATTTGTGTTCTCCCTGGAAGTGGTGAATAGTTTTAATTCGCATAAAATTCATGTTAGCGCTAATCTGCAGGCTATCATACTTATTCTCAGAGCGCTTCTAAATATTTCTCTGCAAAAAGTAAGAGCCGTGGTCCCATCTGGTGCACATTAAGAATCCATGGTTAGCTTCCCCATGGCAAGTCCTCAGAACAATAATCACAATTTCCCCAACCGTAGCTATGCACCTGAGGGTTGTTTGGTCAGCACTTCCAACATATATTAGCTGTGTGAGCTCAGCAAGAGGCTGCTCTGGCTTCCCTGATCCTCTGACAAGTACTTGGAAAAAATCGAAAAAGGGCAGAAATCAGTGAGCAGACGAAGCATTTGTAATTCCTAAGGTTGTTTTCCTACCTCACCAACAGGTATACATTTGCCTTGTCACATTTTCAGTGGAAAAGGTGGCAGCTCCCCCACCCCACCCTCCCTTCCCCAATTTGTTGTTGATTTACCAGTTTAAACATATGTGTTGCATTGTAAACTACTCTGCACATTTAGTAAAACTTGCATAAACATCATGAATAAACTTTGGGAAAAGAAGAACACATCTTACATGCATTTGAAAATGCTTATTTTGTCTGGGTTTTTTTAGGATTGTGGGAGATTACAGAAGGGCATTGAGCATAAAGTTGCCAAAGCACTAACAATTGATATTAAATACAAGGCAGGGTGCCATTATGAAAATGAAAGTCAGCTAAGAAAGAGTATTCTGGAGACTGCAAAGGAATTCAGTGCTTAGATTCATTGAGCAATGGGACATGTGGACCATAATGGGGGAAGCATAGTGTGGCAATATGCATATGACCAAAGTTTCCATGTTGGCTACCAACAGGTACCAATCTACACAAAAGTGCCTTGAACCTTGCTGTTTTGCAGTGTTATTTAGAGAATTTCATTATATTTCTCCTCCTCATTCTAGTAATAATCACAAAGAAGGCTGGAAAGGACCTTGAGAGCTCACCTTGAGACCCTGAGAGCTATTTTATTGCCCCAAGACAGGATCAGTTGTATTCGTAGTAAGTAGTATGTTCTTAAAATCTTCCACTGCTGGAGGTTCCGTGTCCTCTCCAAAAAAATTACTGAAATGCCTACTGGCAGGTATTATAATGTCTCACCTAAATCTACTTTACTGCAACTTAAGTCTCATTACTTCTTTTCCATGTCCCATTGGATGGACATTAGGGATGTCAAAGACTCAGTCCCAGGGATGGGAAACCTCTCCTCTAATTTTGAGTGCCTACATCCGAGCTCGTTATCGTAGTAACCCACTTCAATAGAAATAAATAAGCACTTCTAAAACTCAGTTAATGTCATCTATTTCATTTCTGTTTCAGAGTGAGATGAATTGTGCCCTTGAAGTACCTTTTCTTCACTGTGTTTGTAATGGGAGTTCAGATGTAGGTATCTACATTGCAGATATCTCTTTAGTCAAATTAACCCTACCCTCTTCATAGTAGGATGATGGGAATACTTAATTCTCATTTGTTATCCCGGGAGCCCCTGTATGCTGGGCACTATAAGGATCTCTGACTATGAGATGGCACCTGCACCAGTGTGACTTCAATATGAAGAACTTGCTCTTTTATCCCATTAGCCTTCGTTAGTATGTCAAATTGCCACCGGTGGAACTCAAACAGCATCTGGTTTTAGGGAATCCTTCAGTTCTTGCCTGATTACAGTATTATGAGATGAGAAGATCCTGCATTTTTTTCACTCCATCTAAGGAACAGTAGTAGTGTAAGAGAGCCAATGTAAGTTTCCAGATGTGTATTTTCCTAATACTGGGATATTTCTGTTTGTTTGGATTCCTGCAGAGACGGAATGTGCAGCTGCAGCAATCATGACTCTCAATAGCAAGATTAACTCCTCTTAATTGAAGAACAGAAGACAAATTAAAACAAAGCAAATGATTTCCTGAATTTATGCCATGTTTCAGAAAAGTGGTCAAAGTCAATAGTTGTTACCAGGATGCAAGCTGATTCAAGTCCAGAGAATTATTCTTGACTTTTTAAGCTTCTCATTGTAAGTGCCTATTGCACTATACACAGCTCATTGCTATCAGTGCAATTGCAGCAGTTGCAGTTGCACCGATAGTTTAAAAAAAAAAAGAAAAATTTAAGTACTGTTGTTGCCCTGTAGACAAAAAGGCTAGAAAGTCTGTTCCTCAGGATGGTCCGTGAAATAGCTATGGACCTGTGCTGGTGTAATCAAGATCAGCATGCAGTTTCTGTAGTTTTCAATTAGGGTAATGGGATCCTCAGAGCAGAGCTTGATAATATCTAGCAAGTAAGGCTCTGTGACAGATTCTGGTTACATTATGACAGTGAAATCTCTGGAGGTAACGAATATGTTACTGAGTCACAGTTTTCTGGAATGAGGCAATTGGACAGGCCTGCCACCATTTCTTGCTGCTGCATAATGGTCTAAGCTGAAAACACAATATGTTCTCAAGTATAGGAATATTCTAGTACTTATTTTTTGTGTTTACTTTGTCACATTAAAGTAGGCCCAGCTCTGCGATTGCTTTGAAATGAAGTCAAGGAACCCAGCTAAGGTGCAACAGGAGAATGTTTTCCTTCAAAGAAAATTGTGATGTTTTCAGTTGCAGCCCACAAAGCATCTACCTTCACCTGCAGCAAAAGGAGTATCAGATCTTTCAAAATCTTGTATTCTTGTGTTCAGAGTGCTTCTCGGTGAAGTGACAACCTCTAGTTTTTATGAAGGTTTTGAGCCTTCCTGGTTCCAGAGCTCTCTTCCTCTCTGTAAATCAATTCATTTCTGTCTATTTGCCATGCTCCTGGTCTGACTGAAACACATAACCAAGTGTACTATGCCCTTCCTTCCTTTGCCTTTACAAACAGAAACTGCCAAACTTGTTATTAACCATTTACTGGAACAGTCTCAAACAAGTTTATTTTATCTCAAACTCCATTAGAAGGAAGTTTCTGCTTTGAATGATGAGGACCAAAGATTATGGTCACGCCAGCACAGATGCACAAAATCATCAGGGTGAGGAACTTCCCCATGATGGTGCAGCAAGTTTTTAAACTGTGTCCAATAGTAAGTACCGCAATTATGTAGAAGCCACCTTTACCACCAAAGCCATTTGCTTGGCCAACTGTGTGGTAAGAAAGCAAAGCAAGATGAAACTTAGGCCAAGCTAGTTGGTGTACTGAGGTAGAACAGTGGAAATGCACAACGCCCTGATGGGCACAGTGGGTGATAGAGTATTGTTACAGGTTGTGGGGAGCTGTAAGATATTAGTCTTGTTAAGAATGTTAATGTTAAGAAATGTTAACGTTAAGAAACCATCTTTTAATAGTTCCCATTTTTGATGTGCATTACCACTGGATAGCAAAGCTGATCAATCCCGCTGTTTATAGCAGTGATAGTTCTCTCTGCATGGAAAACAGGGTCATAGGGAAGTACCTGGATGAAATTATTTAAAATAGCGTAGTATGGGACGGAAGAGCTGGCTAAGGCCTGTGCTACTTCATTGTTATTTTAAATGCCATTATTATAAACAAAAAAAGAAGGAGGGAGGAGAGGATACAGAATTATAACCAGACTCCTGCTCTATTGGTTCTTTCTCCATTGATGAGATACCTGCCACAATAAGTGCATGCAAACCATTAGCCCCATGCAAACATACTGCTATGGGATGGATTAAGGAGCATTTAACTGTCATCATTCTTTAAAGGTAGTTGCAAGAAATTCCTTATGGACCCATGCATCTTAAACAACTGAGTCTGCTGCTGCAAATGCTGGTACATACAACGTTGAAATTGCTCATGAATGTGAAGGGCATTGATAGAAGAGCTTTGCACAGGAAATACTACAGAAAAAACACCACGAAGGCAAAAAGAAATCATCAGATGTAATGGTAGCTTGACAGAGAAAATGCAGAGAGAAAAGCAAGAAAGAAGAGTTTTCAGTTGTGTGTTCGGCTGAAATAGCTTTGGAATTGGGAGTGAAGAAATAATTTCTTGTTTGATTCCTCCTGTAGTCAAGGAAACAAGACTCTGTATACCCTTTGTAGACTTATAGTTTCATCAATGAAATCTTAACTCCATCATCAATATCTTTCCTTTTATGGAAACAAGTTACAAGACCTCAAGTTTTGGCCACCTGCTCAGACCAAAAGCTCTTACACCATGAGAGTTGTAATGCAGAGCTCCCAGCTTGTGTTCAGGCAATCCACTGACTCACAGCCATGCTGGCTGAAGCAGAAGGTCTGAATATCCGAAGCTGCAAGGGTTAAACAGTAAGGTTTGCCCAGCCAGCCTAGTGGGGCAGGAGCTGTTAGCAATGAAGAAGAGTAAATAGGCTTGATCAGCAGGTGGCCTCAAATGCTTCCTCATCAATTGGACATTCTCCTGACAGCTCAGGGATCCCAACACCTGTGAGGGGCATGGGATGGGAATGCATAATCATGTAATTCTCCTCCCAGGCATGGTCACAGCATGATAATACAGTCCCCTGGTTGTGTCAACAACTCCCAGTACATGGAGAGAGCTAGGAAGAGCTGTTAGCTCTTGATGATCTTGCTCTGGGTGAGTTTTCCAAGGTAAAAGCTCCCTTTTGTTCCCAGCGCAATAAGCCATCTACTGCTCCTCTGACAGCAATCTTTTATTGTCTGCCGGTACTGCCTCAAACAGAGCTTTTAAGTTAAGATCCCATTTTGGTTAAGGTGTAAATCTAAAAAGACTTCATAAGAACCAATGTAAGGTTTTTTCATATAAATATGGAGTCTTCACATAGCAAAAGAGAGAGGGAGAAGTAGAAGAAAAGAATAAAGGAAAGAAAGCAGGTCCAAACCTGACACCAGAGACCTTGACTCCACT
The DNA here is from genome assembly GCF_000699105.1 of Pygoscelis adeliae. NCBI lineage: Eukaryota > Metazoa > Chordata > Aves > Sphenisciformes > Spheniscidae > Pygoscelis > Pygoscelis adeliae. The sequence continues at coordinate 48,220 of NW_008824761.1, read as the reverse complement.
CACCACAAAGCTTAAGGACAGGTATAAATGTTCTCACTTTACTCATATGAGAAAGTGACCCCCTCCTGCCCCCCCCCAACACTCTCAGAGGCTTTTATCTTCAGTCAGTCATCTTTGCTGTAAGTTTCTTTAAACTGTAATTGGATCATCTTCCAGATTCAGGGGGACCCCTTTGTCAGAGGAATTCCTGGGGATATAGCCCCTATTTGATGGAACTGAGAGTTACTAAGTGAATGAAAGACTGACTATCTATATGATTCTTTGTTTGTAGTAGAAATCCCTGTTTTACCACCAACTATTTTTAAGGAACCTTATAACAAAATATGTGTGCTTGTACACACAATGTTCATGTATTTTATCTTCTGTCAAATATAAGACTCTAAATTTATGAATATCATGATCTGTGTGTGTTTCATTGGGAATTCGGACCTTAACCTTCACACTTGCTACTCTTGACCTTAGAGATCCCAAATGTGTAGGCACCATTTGAACTAATTTCCCCAAATCAATTTGATTTTTGCTCTGTCTGTGAGTTTACATGTGGCTCTTAGTCATGTGCAGAAGCCCTACATGTAGCAAGGGGAGCACACCTTTGGTTAGAAAGGACCAGAAATCAGCCAAGGCCAAGACTGGTGAGGGACTCCATAGGGATGACATGCTGGTCCTATTAAAGTCTGTGGGACTTTTCCTAATGATGTTAGTCTAGCCTTCTAGTTCTGTCCTTTGGAAAATGATTTGAACAGTTCTGCTTTAGGCATTAAGGTGAGTTGGTAGGCATTAAAATTGAAAAACAGATGTGGTTTCAAATAGCACCAAAATAACATCTAAATATTCTGGAAAGTGTTTTATTAGTATATAATTAAGCACCGGTTGTGCTCCGTAGGTGAGCTTTTGCTCTCAAAACAATAAATCCACAAACTAAGTGCAAACCTGACTTCTGTTTGCCAGCTTTAAGAACTCATCACATATATTTTCCCGCTCCCTAATCCCCTCGTGCAGTTTTTATTCTAAGTGACCACCACAAAAACTGCTACAGTAGATTTTATGAAGAAATGTGCAAAGCTTATATGACAGAAAACTGCAGAACTGATTAAGAAAGTACAATCCTAGCAATTGCAGGTACTATAATCTCATTCTAAATTAGCTTAGATGAATTGACTAGAGTAGAAATGAAAATATATTTCTAGGTACTGCTACACTCTTAGATCCAGATGCTGAGTATCACTCTCTTTTCCTTATCTTGGTGTACTAAAAGAAAATACTACTTGAATATTTATATATCTTGATACTGACACTAAATTCTAGGAACAAGAAGAATAAACTTTTGAGGTGACTCAGAATGGGAACAGTCTCATTTGTCAGATTCAGACAATAACTATTTCTCATTTACAAGCAGAACAAATGACCTACGGTGTGAAAAACAACTGCAGTTCATTCATTGTCATTCACTCTTTTTCCCTAGGTGTGAAATGTTTTTATCATATACAGATACAGTCCTGCTTTCTGCTCTAAAAGTGTCTCATTTTCATTGTAAAACATTTTGTTTACATTGGTAGCTTGTAGAATGGCTGATTAAGGAAAAGCTCAAAACCCAGAGCTGATGTTGGTTAGTTTTAGTAACCCATCGTTTCCCTTTAAAAAGGTTATTTTCTGAGTATTCAAAGTTACAGAGGAAGCCTAAGGAGTAGATGATTCTCTAAACACTGGCACATGTCATCACCTAAGAAAGGAACACGGAGAGCTGCTTGGGAATGTGAACCCTTTACTAGAAAAGCTTTGCACAGAAAGATGCAAAAATCAAATCAAATAAGATAGCAAGGATGTAGAGACATCTAAGTACTGGTATCTTGACCATGTTAGGAAAGGGAGAGAGAATGGTTTTGGAATTAAGTATCAGCTGAAATGGGCTTGGAAACGTGTGCAAAGAAATTACCTTCTGCTGTGTGTGGATTGTTTTTGGAGACACTATATTGAGGTTTTAAGACAGTTGTGCATGCCAGATCTGGTTACACTTACCACATTGCCAATGTTTTGATCGAATGGTGTTATTGCACGGCACACCCACTTGGGTCATGTCTGTCTGAGGTAAAAGCTGGAGCAAAGCTGGACGTTGAACACACCGTATTTGCTGCATCTTCAAATTGTCCCTTTCTGACTGTAAGGGATATGGTAGACTGGGGTAGGGGAGTATTTTTCCAAAATAATGGCTCAGTCAACCCAGACTTTCAAATGAAAGTACATCTACTGCGTACATTCCCCTTTCCAGCTGGTAACTGGATGCATTTTAGTGACTTCCCCACCATTATCTATCCAGCTCTACAGCACAAATGACATGGTCTTCAATGCCACAAATGATGCCTGAGTTATAGGAATACAGGTCTCTAAATAGTCTTTCTTTCAATATCTTGTCCGAGAACAGGCATCTCTTTTTCAGGGATCAGTCTGTCCTTAATCCTGAGACACCATCACCTGGGGCAGTTCTCTTGGCTTCTGCGGAGTCAGTTGGACATCAGCAAGAGCTGTGAACTGGGCCCAAGGCTTGGCAGATGCCTTCCTTCGTATTGCTTTGTAAAGTATCACTCACACCAAAAAATGCTACAGCAAAAACAACTATGAAAAGAGTATCTACCGTTAGTTCTCTCTCTCCCTATCCATCTTGCTAGCATTTAAAGATCAAGGGCTTGTCCTTTAAATGTAGGTTCCCATTGCTGGCACAATTAGCTGTGTTCATAACAACTAATGGGAAGACATTTAGCTAATAGGAAGTGTTGAGAAAATAGTTTTTTCATCAGCCAAATCTTATCCTTTCTCTCCCATGCTGAGTAAGCCTGCATTAAAAATTAAGAAAGTTATATGATCTGATTTTTTTTTTCTTTTTCTCCCTTTAAACTAACTTCTTCAGTACTTTTTCCTGGAAACCAACTTAATTTCTCAGCAGTCTTCTGGCATTCTCTCTTTTTCTTCCTTTTGTGGCAGTCTGAGAGTCTATTTAAAAATGGAGGATCTTTAAAAAACCTGAACACTTCTGATATTTGTGACAAGATGAATTCACATTTCTGTGGCAATGTTGACACCAGTCTCTCCAATATCCTGCTTATCTCACTTGCACAATAGAAAGTTTTTTTTTTTACTTGTATGTTAAGACCTGCTCCTGCCTGTAAATATGTATATGCACTGATGCTCACAACACAAATAAACAGGTGACGGAACAACGGTGTACTCTCAATCTTTGACAGCTTGTTTCTTCACCGTCACCACCAGTTTCCCACAGGGGCAAACCATTTTTGCTGCAGCTCTATTCAAGGGTTAAATTAACATGTGCTTCCAGCTACAGAACTCTCCCTGAGGGGAAAGCATGTACAAAAATGAAACAACACAAACATCCATTATTGTAAAATTCTCAAAGGCAGATGTGTACAAAAAAATCTCCTTGTTCTCTACTAACATTAGACAGCCCTGGAATCTCCCCAAGCACAACACTTTGAAGAGAACATTTTAAAACAGGGGTTTAAAACAATTAAATAAGAAGAGATACTTTGTAGAGGTACCATTTGCTTTGCACTCCATAGCCCTTTGCCTGCTCCTGTTAGAATAATAAACACACATCCCAGATGACAGACTGCCAAAGATATTGTCCAGTAGGGACGTCAAGCTTCCTCCCATAGTCTGTAAAGGATTGTTTCAGTAACTTTGGAGATGTCTTTTTGACTGTAACATTAATAAGTGGTTGCAGTGGTGTAAGTAATAATATGTCCTTTGTTGAAGAGTGCTCTTTTTAAACTAGCTGATACAGTTTTTTTTTATCTGAACCTCAGGTACAAAGCAGTCCTTCAGGAAGTGAATCTACAAAAACACCCCAAAATCTCTCAAGTTTAGTTTGGAATTTAAATTAAAAAAATCATATTCTGGAAATGACCACAGCAAAGAATGTGGTCAATAAAATGGCGTATATGTTCAAATGAAGACTTAATAATCTAAATTTCAGGAGCCTGTTCATCCTTCTCATCCACAAGTGGCAGCCTGAGCCTTACCTACCTGCACCCTCATTTATAGTCAGAGTTGCTCGAGAAGAGGAGCTCAGCCATGGATCCATTCAGGACTTTCCAGCCTTACATTTTCTCCTGATGCAGGCAGCTTGCCCCAGCTTTTTGACACAGCTCACTCCAGCACTGGATAGATCAGGACCATGCAAGCAGATTAGCTTGGTTTGCCTGACTCTGCCAGGGAAAACTTTTGCCATCAGTACAACCAGTTGTTTGTCACTGCTACATAGGGTGTCTTTACTAGGAATAGGCTTTTCTTTCGTAAGTCCTCCTAGGGTCAGGTCTCTTCAGGAAGTCCATGTAGCCAGGCTAATGGAGAAGGTCAGAGTTTTTCATGCTTGGATGAGGGAAGCCGTAGCAAAACAGAACAATTAGACATCTCTTTTACCAAGCATTTTTCCCTTTCTTTACTTCACTGTACCCAAGATTCAAAGTTCAAGGTTCATTTATTTTTTTGTGCCCTTTTCATGATCTCTTGCTGAGTCCCTAAGCTCTTCTTTAGACAGTAAAGATAATCAGTTCTCACACTCAGTCCCTGAAACTTAAACAAATATTGGGCAAACTGAAGTTAAAAACCGCAGGTTTCAGTGAGGTGTCTCGCTGACCTAACTTGTCTTTCCCATTTCTGAGCTGAGGACGGTCCCAAACTTCTTGGAGGCCACCCAAAGGAGGCAGCACAGGATCCACCCAGCCACTTCTGCACATTAGCACAGTCAGGTCACACTCCCAGAAGGTTTGATCCTGTCCCCGCTCAAGCCAGCAGAAAAATTTCCATTAGCTTTAAAGATGCAAGTTCCACCTCTTAGGGCCCTGTTGTGTATTGTGTCACTTTTAGGTGGCTGACTGCTTGTGACTGGACAACATCCCCCTGGCTGGGAGGGAAGGATGGCCTCCAGAGAAAGTGGGAGAGCAGGCAGAACAGGTTGCTTGCCTGTCCACTCATCTCATGGATGTCATAGGCAGCCTGCGGAAACACCAGTAACCAGTTCACAGATTGCTTGCCCAGGAAGGTCCAGCTGTGTCCAAATGATGTAGTATCACACTGACACGTGCTATGCAAACTGGAATGGTGTGCAGAGCACCTTGTGCTCCAGCTACAGCCTCTGTCCAGATCCAGGGTTGCACTCCCAGGTTTCTCTGCTCAGGTAGCGAATCGCGTCTTAAGGGAAGTTCACGTATGCTCCACCTAAACAGAGCATGGGCTGCTCTTGTGATTTTGGAAACTGTGAACAGCAGAACATGGTGTAGAAGCAGGACCACAGTTTTGTCTCTTCTACAAGGAAGAACAAAATTTAGAAAAAGGTAGAGCAATGCACCACAAGTAAAAGTTGATGGCTTATGAAGTGGGCTTCTTGGAGTGTGTGCAGACAAGTTGAATGCCACTGCCGTAACTATTTCACTTCTTACCATCTCATTGCTGAACTTCTTGCTGATGTAAATATTTTTAAATTAATATTGCCGAAGCCAGGACAGATATACAGGCACAGTACCTGTTTCTCTCACTGCTGTTATTGAAACATATAGTAGCCTTATCTACCTATGTATTATTACCTTATATTTATTTAAATAAATATTTTAAAAATGTCATTTAATGAGGTTATTGAATTGTAAGTGCATCTTTAAGGAAACAGGAGAAAGAGAATAAACCTCACCACGAATGAAGATGCTATGAACAAAGCACAGCCTTGCTCAGGTACAAAACTCCAATGACGAACCCCCCAAGGCAAAACTCACAACACCCAGCCAGGACTTCACTCAAGTTGTGCAAAAGGTTTAATTCTTGTTCTGTTAGGCATCAAGAATAAGGAGCAAACGTAGCTACCTGATAAAAACTGTTTAAGAATATACACATTTTTTGGAGTCTAAAAAAGACTCTCAAAATTAATACAAAATATCATTACTTTAACGATTATAACACAGTCTTGCAACTAGGCTATCCAATACAATATACTATTACAGATATCTCACAGTTTCAAATCACAGTGCCAAGTAGCAATATCCAAAATATGGACATGAAAGCTCTGAATGAAGACCCAGTAGTAGCCTCACATTCATCAGTAGGTGAGCAGATGGGTTCAGCTGGCACTATTTTCTCCGCTGATAGTATAAAAGGAAAATGGCACTCCCTTCAGTCAGTGGTTTGCATATCCCAGGAGTCCCATATTAATCTCCATGTCACAGTCTGTATGCAAAAAACGTGGTTCCATGGAGTGGAAGAAGTTAAAAAGTCAATATATTTTATGGTCCTACAAGGAGCTGACAGATGAATTCTGTCCTTTCCAGAGGCACTCAGTGAGGCAGCACATAGGGGAAACTGGATTTTCTTGCTGGGTGTGGGGACTCCCATTATTATCATATTTATCATTAGCAGCATGAACACACGTGGCACAGCAGCACTTCATCAATATTCATGCCTTATGTGTCGGTGCCCTGCGATCATAAAGTTTAAAGCCTCTGCCCCACTGTCTAAAAGTCACACAGATGTAGCGGTGCAAGTCACCCTGGTCAGCAGATGCCCCCTGGAGGTATCAGCTGTTCAGACAAAAGGGAGGACCGGACGTGGGAGGTAAGTCATGTAAGATGCATCATGAAGAGGATTTGCAGAAAAGGATTCAAAACAGTTGATGCAAGCAGACATGTATAAATAGTATTACTTCACTCCTAGACACTGTGTTTTGTCCTGTCACTTCAAGGCACTTTACACAGGAAGGCACTATCATGATCCAAATTTTCCTGAAGCACAAGAGCTCCCACAGCCTCAGAGTCCTCCCTCTCCTTCCTTCGGGGCCTGCCTTGCTCCTGGCGTTTGGGATGGCTGACTGTTTCCTCCCTCCCTGAGCACGGCAGCGCACCAAGGACAAGGTGAACAGGCAGGCTATCTCCCTGCTGCTCACCTGCACACATAATATACAATGAAAAATAAATGGCAAGGAAATGAACCGGCCTGGTGTTATCAGTCATGCGGCATCACTGCTGTTTTCAGAGATTGGACCTTTCTGAACTCATCTGAGGACTCTTCAGCTGCAAAGCCAATGACCTCATTTGTCACCTCGCAAACGCCTCCCTCCTGTGGACCTTGTGGATGATGTGCATCTTTGTTTAACAAGACATCCAGCTTTGAAGAAGGAGGAAAAGATTACTGATAGTGATATGAACTCAGAGCAGGCATAAGTCACCTTTCCAGGAGAGCTCAGTTCTGATTAAAGCACAGTTAAAAAATGTGCCTCTTCCAAGAATTCTCCTTGTAACATTTCCCATTAGATTTTCCAGACCAGATTGAAGCATGACATACCAGGAAGGAAATATGACTACAATTTTGAGCATAGAAACAATTAAAAAAATGAAAGATTTTTTGCGTGTTGATGGGAAAACCATAAACCTTTGCCACTTAGTTAAAAGGGGCACCAATTCATTTAATGATATTAAAAATTGTACAGCTTGTGTGATACGAGACATCAAAATAAATGATACAGCAAGTCCCTGCTGTCTTAAAATCCTATTGTTGATGAAAGTGAAGAAGATCAGGGACAACTAAAGCAAGACTAGGTGATGAAAAAGGCTGGGGATTTATAATTTTATTTTTAAAAATTAAATCAAAATTTCAAGGTGCAACATTGCTAATTTAAAAAACAAAACAAAACAAAACAAGGTTTCCCTGTGTTCCTATGCAGGTAGCATAGTGAGACTGAGTTCTATTTTGAGAATATGATGGTGCTTCTTAGATGTCATTAACTTCAATAGGAGGTCAGCAAAAAATGGGTTTGCAAGATTGGGATCAGACCCTGATTTGTTCTTTTTTGCGGAAAAAAAAAAAAATTTCAAAGAGAAAAAACATTTTGGAACTTTGGTGACAAAGAGCCAAAGCAGTTTCTTAAAACATGTCTTGCTGTAGTTTGAAAGCTTCTGTGTTACTAATAAGAATGTCACACTTGAAGGAGCATTGTACTGTTTTGTAACCTACCATATGAATTCTGGTGCCCAGCCACAGGTTAAATGCACGCAATGAAATTCTCTTTCCTCCCACTGCCAGTTCTGTCACTTACTGCACTGAAGTCCACAAAAATACCGTATGACTCAGAATATGTAGGCTGTGGCTAAGCAGAGGAAGTTCATTCAAAATTGATTTTCTTTCAGGCATCCCTGATATTCCCTGCTTCAATTGCTCACCTACTGTACAGTTGAGTGAACACTTAAGGAAGTTGCAAAGCAATGCAGCCTGTCTGGGACATGAAGGAATGTAGAGCAGGATAATCACAACATCATCAACCCAATTCTCCAAGGTAGCTGGCCAATAATGCTGTTCTAATTGAATAACTTATCCACAGCTATTTCCCTCGGGAGAGCCTACAGCTTAGGCTCTCTATGTAGGCAGATGGTGCAGCATACACAATGAAACCTGTAATTTTCTCTCACTACTGGGTATGTTAACAGTGAGCTGTTTTCCCAGTTCTGCTAGCCCGTTAATATTTTATTTTAACTGTTTTCTTCAAGTTATTATGCGCCATGCAACAGAGAATGGAGGAAACTGTGATACATTTCATATTTATTTTACAGCCAGCTCACTAAGCTACCCCATGCTCATTAAGGCTTCTGCTTTGCTAATCAACAATTGTATATGTCATCATCAGGTATATGCTGAAATGAAAGTGTCATAATTAAAAACAAAGGTGCATGAGTCACCGGAGCCCTGAATTACTAACTAGCAGCAAAGCATAACAAATAGGCTGCAAGTGAATTCCCAATTTGCAGGGCTCTTTTTTAAAACATGCATTAACGAGCGTGTGCCAAGCATATTTCTGACTCTGAGAATGCTGTCCTGATCTTGCACTCTGAACTACACGTCTTAGCAATGTACTGCCGTCCCCTTGTCCTTAAACATTGGAACAGCAGCATAATCCTCAGCAGCAAAAGTGGTTGAAAGGCAAACGCAGTCTGGGAGGGCAAGGCAGCAGAGACAGCCCATCAACGGCGTAACAACATGACAGATGACAGACCCAGAGGCAAATCCAGGCCTGCCAGCAGATCAGCCTGTAGAGCCTGCCAACGAGCCAGATGCAGCTACTGAAAAGATATCATCCCTAGCTTAGCATCTGGGTCTCGCTGTGGCCAACCATACTTCATGTGCTCCATGTCCTTACTGCCGACCCCAACTGCTGGGAGAGGCTGTAACAATGAGGAAGAGCTTGACTGTATCAACATCACTGCATTTAAATTTTGCTGGTACAAACATCGTGACTATAAAAAATGTCAATTTGTGTACAGTATAATTATCAGTTTGCATTTATTTTAGGTTCTCTGGCAGTACATATACATTGTTTCCCCTCTCCCACTGTCTCTGAAAAAAAGACAGCTCAGGGATTCATTCTTTGTTTGCCATTCCCACTCAGAAATAGAGGTTTAGCTACTTCACCATCCCTTAGAAGTAGCAGTGCACTGTAAATCTACGTGTAATTAAACCTTGGCATAGAGATCCAGCAGTCCTTGTCCCTGGAAAGGTACAATTCTTTCTAATTCACAAGTATTTCCAAAGCTTGGCTTGTAGTATTAGACATCAAATAAATCTTTGTCATGTGACTGGTGTGACAATTAAAGTGAAAACTAATGATATGCCATCACGGAAAAAGATAATTGCACCCACTGTTAGATACTTCCCAGGTCAGGATACATGCACAGCCTTTCAAAAGTGACATTCATTCATTCACCCTGGCATCCTAGTCTGACTACAGAAGTGTATTAATAAAGTAATCATTTTTCTTTTTATAGAAGTTAGGGACATTCTTTTTGGATGATCCTGCCCCCCTTGAAGTACAGCACTGCTTTTCTGCATAGTAGTAATTGGCTCAGTCAGTCAAGCAAAATGTAATGCAGATACTCAAAAGCATCCTGTTGAGGACAGGGTGGGAAAGAGGAAGGCCCTGTTCTCTTATTTTCTCATATATAATAGATACTAAGAAATACCTTAAGCAAATGCTTATAAATGTGTTCTTCAAAAAATATGAAGTATAGGAAATTACTGATCTGTAGTGGAAATTTCCTTAGTCTTGTTGAAGTCTATGTACATTTATAGAAACCAAACCATGTCATCCCTTTAGGTTCAAGGTAGGATTAATCTCACTTACCTCAGCCATCTAAGTCACACTAGGGTCCCTTTTAAAGCAACGGAAAAAGATAGACACCTTCAGAAGGCTATTCATCTCGCCCCAATGTAGGCATCAGAACAATTAATCTAAAATGAATCCTTCTGTGAAGGTACCTATGTCTTTCTATTAATTATAAAGGAAGCCTACAGAGACTAGCTTTGAATTAGGTTCCTATTTTTTACTCTTGTAAGATCAGGTGAGATGTATCCCACTCTTGGTGTTTCTTTGGCTAAAGAGGAATATGTATGCAGAAAATGGAAAGTTAAAAGAGGATACATAGGCTTTCATTTTAGATTCATATATATTCCCATAATTAAGAAAGGATTACCAAACAAGCTGAACCATAAAGCTACTTTTCTGTGTTTAACACTACAAAGCTGGAAATAGCACAATTCCCCATATGCAGCCTTTGAGCCCTTTGCAGTGGGAATATCTAGTTCTCTTAGTGAATCATGCAAAGCTGTAAGATCACTCGACTCTGATTCCTTCTTCTTTCCATTCATTTATTCAGGCAGATAAGAAGATCCCAGATACATAAAGGCAGCCTGCACTGGGGACCCAGTCTATTCTGATGTTAGCAATTCTTCTAGTTGCTACAGGGATGCTGAGCAAATGGGATATTGAAAAGGACGCCGGATACATTGCAAACCATGCAATCACAGCTGTTTTGAGGGGGACACTTATGTGATCAGTTCTGATGAAGATACGGTGCTCTAACTAAAACTGCTTGATGACCCTGTGGATGGTATAATAAGATCAATTTTTTTTCCCAGTAAAATCTCATTATTTTTTCTACATTTTGATGAACAAACATGGTATAAACCAATTGTTTCAAAATCTTAAAAAGTCTGGAAAAAACCCAAAACATAAAATTTTCCAAAATAAATTTTTAAAAAAATTCAAATGTAATTTAAAAATTTATTTAAGCTATGCAAAGAAGTACCAACTGTTTTGAAGAAATACATCATTCGGTGCTGGAATTATTTTTCCTTTTGCTTTTAGCTAGCTGAATACTCTGTATGACAAATTACTTTATAGGTCAACATAAAACAAATTCAGAACTGCCAGAAAATTGAAAAATTGGTTATTCATGTAGCAGTACTGCAGTGTTAGTACTTCATCTATTGTTTTGCTTTTGCTGGGTAATAAAGACAGTCTTGGAAACTGATGCTGTTTCTCCTCAGAAGAGGTAGAAGATGGCAATGCAAGTTTTCCCACAGCATCCTGTTGTTTGTCTGAGGTCACCAATACAAAGGAAACAGGGTCACCAGCACATGTCTATAGCCACAGAATTCTCTGAAGAGAAAGCAGCAAGTTAGCTAATTCCACTTATGCTGCTGTTGCTATTTTCTGTGCTATTTATACTTCACTGTACTGCGTCTACTGAATTCATTTCAGAAAAGCTACTAATAGTCTCCAGTTTGATGCAAGCTGCAAGGAAAGTTAATTTTTTAATCTATTAAACAGCCACTTGGAGCAACCAAAACATTCCCTGACACCTTTTACAGAGGTGTTATTCTGCTACATGGACAAACAGAAGTAGATTTCTGCAGCAATTTAAATGAATTCTCATGTATTGGATAAAATAGATCTTTTTGAGTTTACATAGCTATTTTGAATATATAGATATGTCTTTAAGAACAGAGGCAAGAAACTAAGCCATCTGGTGCCTTAAAGTATGGAAGGGATGTGGAACTGTTTTCTTATGGAAAACAACACTGTCAAAAACTACAACTGCTTCCATGGGTCAGTCTCATTTTCTTTACTTTAATACAGAACCAGAAGCAGATGGGAGGAACTTTTCCTGGTAATTTTTTAAAAGCTAACGTTCAATATTAATGGCATGAAGTAAGGTTGCTTGCATGGGTGTTTTCATCAATACATTAGGTCTACAGAAAAGCATTTACATTGAAGCAAACTTGCAGGGGCTTGGCTTACTGCAAATTCCAAAGTGGGGGAAAATACCTTGACATCCCTCTGTTTCGTCTCATCTTAAAGGCAGGAATCATTGTGCAGAAAACAGCTTTTCCAAGAGCACAGGAAGGCATGTAGGGCCTGATCCATTTCCCGGTGAGATTAATGGGAGGCTTTTTATTGACTTTAGTTGAGACTGAGGGCAGCAATAAAGATACCTGTCTCACAGTTCTGTACTCAAACCTACTCTAGTAAAACATGTTTTTAAAATCCTTCCTTAACGGCCTTGAGTTGTTCTGCTACTGCTGATCACCCGAGACAAAATCGTGGCTGGTATCTCCATCCATTTGTAGAAGAGTACTACCAAAGTCAGAATGGTGAAACCATTATTTGCTGTAGAAAATCAGCAGATTTGTCTGCAGAAAGAAAAATGACTTACAGCTGGATGGTTCAACGAAATCATGATAATTTCTTGCAAATTCTTTAGGATTTATTCAAGTGAACTGAAGGAGAGAAGATGAGATACAAATAATTCCTAACTTTGCGTCGGCACAAAGTTTCACTACTGGACCAGTTCTCACACTGGTATAGTGTGAAGTAGCAGAGGGGGTCCCCTGAATTATGTGGGATCACCCCAGATCCATAATCAGAACTAGGCAATCATAATCAAGAAGAGGCCCCATGCCATGATCCTCCTCTATATGAAATAAAAAAAAAATTGGAACAAGAACAAATCTGTCTCTGACCTGTTTTTATCTCCTCTGTCTAATATTCCTTCCCAGATTTGTAACATAAGTATGTAGTAAATACTAGACATTCTGACTTTACCTGCTGTCGTGATTCTTTGCTCACAATATTCAACACAGTGTAATATGACAGAATGCAATCTCCATGACAGACTGCAATCAGATCAGCTAAAATTCAATATCTTCCTAATTTTTATCTAAATAGTTTGATACAAGAAAAAGAGCATAAACTGTTCATAGGAAAACATAAGTATTTGGGAGAGAACATTTCTATTTATTTATGTAAAGGAATAGATGTACATATATAAAAAATTTGGGATAAATAGAGGGAAGAAAATACCAACAGCAAATGAGTTATAAACTCTAAGCATAGGAAAAATAAATCATATAAGTGAATGCTGCAGTAAAACCCTGTTTTATAAGCAGTTGTGACCTATTTGAGGGGGAAATGCTAAAGCCTGCCAAAAGCGTATCATATCCATCTGTCCAGTTTAGAATATTAGTTGGGTTTTCACTTGGACAGTTCTCAGCCCAATCCTGTTAATACTTATACATATTAATAGCCTTGTTCCTAAACGTATTCCAAAATCGACAGCTCAACAAGACCAAAATGATGTGTAAGTAAGATGACATGTAACTAAGAGGATGTGTAGGGCCAAACATCTGCGTAGGCACATGCAGGATTAATCTGAAAAACTGTAATGTACGGTCATCATTATGGTGCTAGCTCCAATTTTTGGAGGCATGGCTTAAGTTCCCATTTTCATCTAGATTTCCATGACCTTAAGAGCATCATTAGGATGAAGATTTCCATGTTTTTACTCAGCACTGCAGTTCTGCAAACTTCTACAAGACTGGTGCTGGTATTTCTGAATGAAATTGATGAAAATCCTATGTGCAGAAATGCCTAAGTTTTCAGACGAATGTGCACAGAATTGGATTTTGCTCCCTACTCTAATGAATTTTATCTTTGGATAAAATAAGTAGTCTTTGAATAAGGCTTGGAACTTCACCATGGCAAGCTGATTTCTCCAAACTCTTAGTTACATATTAGTCTCTAATCTTTACCATCACTACCCTATTATATCTTAAGTTCTTCTCTGCACAGTCTGAAGCCTGGCAAGCGGGACATTCACACAGGGAGATGAACCAAACTCGGATTCCAGCATCTGGGTATTTTGAATTAGAGGAGGACTACACCAATTTAAATAAATACAAGTGATGTCCCCACAGGTGTAACTATAATTTCAACATCCTGGGTAGTTATGGGGTTTATAGTACACCTTTCTCCTCAGCGTTTTCCTAGGGGCCAGCTTTAGTGTCTGTATGTCCTCACATCTGGTGGATGCGTGATGAATGTTTTGGTTACCCTGATGTCTGTAGTTCTCCCCAGGCTCCCCAGTGTAAAGCTAGGCATTCGGCACTCCTGGGCACCAATTTTATAGACAGCGCAGTACGTGGGGTTGTGACAGTGAAGTTCTTTTTTGGATCTCTAGTGCATCTGTGTCTCATCTCCATGTATATATCTGAACAAACACTATTTTTCCAGCTCAGAGACAGTTGTAAAGATCAATCAGTTCTTCAGATAGGAGTATGATGAAGCTATATAAATACTAAAGCAAAGATAAAACATTTTATTGGGTCATTTAGGGCCTTTCCCAGAGGCTGTTCTGGGGAAAAAGTAGTATTTCCCTGCAGTGGCCAACTTGCCTGTTAAAAAAAAAAAAAGCTTTTTCAGCCTCAGGAATCACAACCACAGTCTTCTGATACTAAATTATTAACACACAAGCAAGGATCGTAGTTATTCTCCAGAATGTTTCTACCTATTAAGAACAACATAGGACAGCTTTATAAGATTGCAGTAAAACATACCCATATGCTTTATTTAGGAGACTTGATTTTCTTGGCAAGTATTGCATGTGTAGAAATTTGGATACTTGTCCACTATTGCTGTGAGTTCAGCCTTTCTCACCAGTTTTCTAGCACATGATGTAACTAGAAGTATGTTAAAGAGTTTTAATGAAAATCCGTATCAGACATCATTCATTTCTATCCTGTGGCTACTTTGTAAGCTTAAGGTACAGCTCTAGTTCATAAGCCTTCTGTGTCAATCTAACCAAAGATTTCAACCAAAATGCAGGGATTTGCTGATTTGACTGGAAAACAGGCAAAACTTTGCAGCTTTATTTTGATTTTCCAAATTTATTTGGATATGGAATGTGACAAAGAACAGAACCTCTGTGAGCTGAAAAGCAAATCCACCCCACCTTGGTACAATTTTAGCTGTAATCTACTGGCTCCCAGAAGTTTAGCGTAGCTTTTTGCAAGGTTCCTATCACATATAGTGCCAGGAAGTGTACTTTGTCTGACTATGTCTAACAAGTACATGTAGGACAGAAGCCATTTATTAGAGGTGACAAAAGAAGTTATACTTCTGACTTCTTTTCTTTCCTAATAAGGATTTTCAGCCTCCTTTTGGCTTCAGACAGCTATTGATATACCCATGTGTTATCTTCTCTTCAGAAAGAATGAAAAAACCCAGAAGAACAGCCATGTATGAATCATGTATATCCTTCTGAATGCCTGTTTTATATTTCAATTACATTGTTAGTAAAATAAATATACGTACAAGGGGTTTAAACAATCTGACTGAAAACAGGACATGCCATCCCACTACGTCCATTTCCATTTTTCAGATTCTAGGCTTTTGTGACTGCACTGGACATAGATATTTATAATGCCAAACAATATGCATTTGCATCGGACATAGTTTTTTATAATGCCAAACAATGTGCATTGTGAAGATGTTCATCCAGAAGGTGTCACATCCAGATAGTGTCACACCACCTTTAAGCTCACCTCTGGATGAAATTTCATTTGATAGCCTGACCCAGATCATTCCAGTTGCTTAGCTCTGTGCCTCCGCTGGGCTCATTGGTCCATGAATACAGTCATGTGAATTCATAGCAAAACATAGTAGATGCTGTCTG
>NW_008824761.1:22304-32348 GCF_000699105.1 Pygoscelis adeliae | reverse complement strand
AAGTAACACAAATGGAAGTTCAGATCTCTCTGTATAAGCTGTGTAGATAAGACCCTCAAGTCTTCAATCTACTAATAAAGTTCAATAGTAAGAAGGTGGCGGTAAAAGATCACGCTAAAAAAGAAAATTTGCAAACCTTCAGTTTTTTTTCCTTATGCATGGAAAAGGATCAAAACTACTGTATTGAATGACCTTTAAAGGAGCAAATGCACTAACAGACAAAAATGTAAAAGTCTCTAACTAAAGAACCAGTACATCTTCCTTCCTGCCAAGCAACAGGTGCAGGTGTATCCCCTTCATGGCTTGATAACTAAAATAATACAAATGGTCTT
Organism: Pygoscelis adeliae; assembly: GCF_000699105.1. Taxonomy (NCBI): domain Eukaryota; kingdom Metazoa; phylum Chordata; class Aves; order Sphenisciformes; family Spheniscidae; genus Pygoscelis; species Pygoscelis adeliae. Next base: position 32,016 of record NW_008824761.1, on the reverse strand, counting down.
TTTATATTTTTGCCATCTATAAGACTCCACATGTTGTCATTACTGGTCTAATTTACTATAAACACCCAAAGGAAACATAGTCACCATCGTTGCCTGCATTTTCACAATAGACTAATGACTTAGCATATTTTAGCGGCTACTGAGTGAGACCTCTCCAAAGACGCTGTTACTCAGAAATGGCTGGGCACTCATACTCTGAAAAACCAGGCCACTTAGGAATTTGGGTAGTTTGGTTTCCAAGAACTTAATCATGATACTGAATATGTAACAGGTGTTCATGCCTTTTGCTCACTCTTACTAAAATGCATCACTATGCAACAGTCTTCTAATATCAGGCAGAAACTCGAAGTATTCACGGGTTTCTTTGTTCTGTAGTTTTCCAACTGGCTGTTACTTTACATGTCCTCAGTGTGTACACAAGGGGAAACCAGTGATGCATGAAGAAAAACAGGCTTGAGTATCAGCAGATAATACTTACATTAGGAAAACACTGGTTTTGTTCCTCTTGCTTCTTTTCCAGCAAAATTAAAAATCACATCTTAGAGAGGCTTGTCATTAAGGATCTAGTAATGCTGCCTTGCCTGTACACCACCTCCAGGAGGCTTAAGAGAATCAGACATCTTGAGCTGTGATAAATTACCTTGGTTGTTTTTTTTAATGCAATCCTAATATTCAGCTCAGTGAAGCAGGATTTTTCCTGCCCCAGGCAAGAAGATCTCTTCTTTGTGCTTCAGATCAAGGGGCTGTTGAAAATGATGGAGAGTAGAGTGAGTAACAGGGAGAAAGTACCAAAAACTTAATTACTGAAAGGTCAAATGAGCTCCTCTTTATCGTCAAACTATTTTTTTAACTCTCTGAGAGATTGAATTTGGCTGTGGAGAAAAAAAGTGGCAGGAGTCCTACCTAACTCACAGAGCTATTCTGAGGATAAATACATTACAGTCAGTAAGGCACTCAGCAGCTGTGATAACCATAACCATAGAATATAGATAGACAGACTTCTTAATCCTTGAATGACTCATTTCATCCAAGTGTGACAATCCTACACCTCAGTCACATGTAGGACACAACAGAGAGGAATATGTGTGCCCCTTAACCTTAATGGCACCTAGTCAAAGATCTTTTTTCCTATCCTGAATATTTCCCCTGCAATACTTCCCTGGTCTACTACTATTTTCTTTTTTTTCCTCCTTTTTAAACACCTCCCTACTGTAACATTCAGGTGATTGCAGGACATTTATAAGTTTCTGAAAGGACATATGATGTGAGATATAAGGAGCTTTTTGCTCATACACAAAAGCAAGATAAGACCTTTCTTCAGAGATTTTAGCATCTAAAAAGATAAGGCAGACATGGATCCTTCTGCTCAAGTTGGGACATAGATGGGGAGAGCCATGTTGGGTCTGGAAGACATCTAGGTGCATTACTATAGCTCAAGCAACAAGAGAAGGATAAACAAATATGCAGGTATACCCTCAGAAACCAGGGGAAAAGACAAGATGTGATGAGGTAGGAAGGAGAAAAAAAAGGTTTATTGGCCACATCCTGATAATTGAAAGTTTTAATGGCACTTTTTTCCCCCCCATGGAGTAGTTGATACTACAAGAAAAAAGATGGTGTTAAAAACACACTGAAAGCTCTCTGCTGCCTTTTGCAGAAGATGAATGGAGTTTTAAACTTCAGCTTTATTGTCTGTTGGCAAAGTGACTGCCATGAAGGGATTTAAAACTGCAAATTCTTTAGCGTAGTCAGACATACTTTTGAAAAATGAAGTCCTCTCCTGCTCAGGGGATTAGTTTAACTTTTTATAACATTCATTTTTGTAATTCTTTATTACTTCTTCATCTTGTGTTTGCTTTATGAGGTTATTATTTTTATACATAGTTTGGTAGAGTCTTAAGAAGGCTCAGAGAGACAGGTGTTTGAAATTCTAGGTGTAATAAAGAGACACAACATTTATTAGAAAAGAAGAAATGTGGCAGAAATGGGAGTTGCCTTTTGTTGCTTCAATACCCAGCTCAGTTCCCACTGCAGTAGTTGGCAAAGATATTTGAAATGGGGCTGCTTTAGGTCCTTAGGTAAGGAAACACTGACAGTAACAGTACAGCTGAGATACAGTGGACCAAAGATACGTCACTGCAGTTCTGGATACCGAGGTTCCAGCTCTGCCTGTCCTGTTGTGGGCTTGGGTGAGTCTCTTGGGTCCACCCACCTTCACTTATGTTCACTCAGGTTGAGAAGTCACTTGCTCAACAGAGGCCTGGTCAGCTATCCTGGTTTTTAAATGCCATCACACAGGGTATTCCTTTAATATTCAGTTCCTAGGATTTCCATCAAACTAACTCCCATTTTGGATCTAACAGTCAAAGATGAACTAGAGAGTATGTGTTTTAGAAAACCATCATATACTGATTGAAAAATCTCCATAGTTGGGAAATTTACCCATAACCCTTGGTAATGTGTTCCAGGCATGGTTTGCCCCGCACCATTAACTATTTTTATCTCTTGTCTAGTCTGAATTTATATAAGCTAAATGTCCCATTATTGGATTTTAGACAGTTATATTGGCAGCCCTGGTTGATCAAAATTTCAATTGGCAACTTACAGACTCATCAAATCATGACTTAACCTTCTTCAGTAAGTTAAATTGACTAAGGCCCTTGAGTCTTTCATTATGAGGCATATTTTCCAATCTTTACGTTATTCTCCTGGGTCTTTTTTGATTTCTCAACAGTCTTTCTGAGGAGTTTACAAGTGAACTGGCCTCAGTATTCCAACAACAGTGATAAAAGAACCAAAAAGATATTGACTAGAGTGTCTCAACCCTTTTCAACCAAGTGATTGTCAAAGATTTCTGGGGAAAAAAAAATCTTCAGGACTTCCATAAGTTCTTATTCACAAAAACTAGAATATAAACTAAGCTTTGAATGTGTGTTTGCTGCTGGCTTTTTCCTCATTTCTTCATTTTGCTGATTTTTTCACTTCCATCTGTGTTTGGAAATGTGCGTGTTTGAGTTTTTAAATATGCTTGTGAAATAACTGCAGATCATCTTCAGATTTTCTGTGAGCCTTGGACTGTATTCTTACTTAAGTCCCTTTCCCCACACTTATTCCTTCAGGCCACTGGGCAATCCATCCCCAAATATTCAAGTTAATCTTCACCTCCATCCCCCCCCACGGCAGCTACACACTGTCCTGTAGAATCTGATAATTGTGGTCTACCTTCTGTCTTCCTATATGTATGTTGTCACGATCATGTCTATTAAAAATAAAATGTTGTTACTTGCACCTAATTTGCCAGTAAGTTAAGACAGCCCAATCTCACCTATCCATCTCTTTCATTATTAGCTGCTCCATTAATCTTCAGATCAGCTACAGGTGTAATCAGTAGGGGGTAATGTTCATTTTGGAACACTGATAAAATTGCTGTCCTGAAAAAAGCACTGTAAAGCCCGAGAACAGATCCACTCAGGACCTTGTGTATGACACTTGCTTAGTGATGACTTCACACTCACATATTTTGAATGATCAATTACCTAGCATTTGCTCCATTTAACATCCATTGTGCTGATTTTCTGTTGTTTTCATTTTTAATTATAAGGTTGTACACCATCAAATCAAATGCCTCACAGAAGCCAATGCAAATATAATTACCTTTATCAGCCAAAGTTCTAACTTCATAAAAAAAGTATGTATCAGGTTAGTTTGACAACAATTCCTTACCATCAATCTATGTGGATCAACATTAATTGCATTACTGTCATTTAAAACTTGATTTACTGGACTTGATATCATTCCGTTACTTTTGCCTGGGACTGAAGCCCTAATGACGAGGCTGAGCTTCATCCATCTTTCCTTCTTTCCTTCTTTCCCTCCTTTCTTGTTTTCTCTCCTCCTGTCCTCCTCCCTCCCTCCCTCCCTTCCTTCCCTCCTTCCTGCCTTCCCCCCCCACTCCCCCCCCCCCCCCCCGCCTTCTTGCTTTTAAAATAGCTCAAATGAACAGAAGGGCCGCCCCCCCACCCCCGCTTTCTTGCTTTTAAAATAGCTTAAATGAACAGAAGGGAGGTGAGAAGCTGTTCTCTAGTCTGTTTTGCAGCTATATCTATCTGACCTGTACAATGAGGATACTGACATTACCATTTTCTGAAGGCATTTGAACTCCACAGATGGAAAACACTCCAGAAATGCAGAGAATTATTGCTAAGTATTGTTGTTGCCGTTCTTAACAGCAGCTGTTCCGGCATAAACGCTGCACTTTAGGAGTGCAACGTCAAAGAATAACCACAAACTAGCGAACAAAGGGAAGAGAGATTAAGAGCTCAGACATATAGAACCTGCTTCTCTCAGCAGCTGTGCCTCAGCCCCTGGACCAGCAGTCAGGTTGGATGCGTATGGCAAGTTTCCAGGTCTTGAGGGCTTCAACTGATGAGCTGTTCTTCGGAGGGCTGTCTCCCTAGGGCAGGGAAAATTGGAAGGTAAACAATTAGATGGCTGCACTGCACAGGGCTGTGTGCACTGATTAGGAGATTCTGCCTGACACAGAGGGATGTCGGTGCCCGCAGTGGTATCTGCTCCTGTCACTATCGGCGTGCGGCAGGTGACACTATGGAGGATGGAGCTCGGCTGAGCTGCCTCTGGAGTTAAAGGCAGGTGGCGGGGGAAAGGGGAAAAGAGGAAGATACAGCTAACAACTGTAACAAACCCTTCAGTGCCGAAATGAGGAGGGGAGGGGTGGGGCATCTGGATGTGGGAGTCGATGTGTCACAGTGCAGCTACTGCAGCTGGATCAATTCTAAAAATAGCTACTTACATCCTCTGCCACCACAGCTATCGTATAAAGGTCTCCGACAGAGTTAGACGATGCAACCGGGCTTTTGCTTCCGCTATGTAGCTGAAGGAGCACCCCACAGTAATCAGAGCTAAAAGTCCGCTTACGAAAATGGCCATCCTCTTCCACAGTCACCCTACTGCCATCGTTACTCTCTAAGGAGGGGCGAGGAAGCAGACACTATATTAGTAGCTAGAGCTAGACAAGGGGAAGCGTGGCTGCTTTAGGAAGCTTTTTTTAAGGATTCACTTACACCATACCTAGCACAAATCAATATATATTGGTAGCCACCTGACTGCTGGTAGGCACTGGCGGTGCTTTGTGTGGGAGAGAGGTGCAAATACATTTCAGACACTGCCGACGTATCAGTGAGCTAGGAGAGCGCTTAGAAAAGCCATAGGATATGTTGGATAATGGCTACGTCCCTTGGGAACTCACTGTGTTGAGCTTGTCATCTCTGTGGCTTGTCTTGGAAGACGGCTCCTCCTTCCTTTTTATGTCATCTTTGGGACTGATCAGGCAGCCTTTATGGAGCAGCTCAACCAGCTGTATAGCAGAGAGATGAAACTAGTGGGGTTCTAGAGATGCGCAGTAAAGATGTGTAGGAATGACCATTCACTTCCTATAGATGCAATGGAGAGTTCTGTTTTTTCACAGTTTTTCTCTTGAAATATTATCAAAATTTGATGATAAAAATATTTAATAAAATATCATCACTAGGAGGGTATCATCTATTAAATTCTGGGGGAATCTTTGGTCAAGGAAGGGAGTAGTAGATGAATACTTAATACTTTAATTTCCACTGAATTATTTTTCCCAGATTATGTCATGCATATTCTAGGAATACAGATGTCTCTGGATTCCCACTGCAAGAATCTAAAAAAAAAAAAAAGTTACAAATTTTTTCCATCCACAAGTAAATTGAAAACATTTTGTTAAAATCATATTGGGCTTGTAAAAAAAAAAAAACAAAACACAAAAAAAAACCCAGAAAAAGGAATTATTATCACCTCTGTACAAAGACAATCAATTATTTCATGATAGCCAGGATGAATTATGAAGATTCATAAACAGATGCCCCCAGTGCAGGGATGAGGCACAGAGAAAGTGTAAAAAGACCATCCTTCTGGTTTGCATGTCCTGTAGAAATGTAATCCACTGGCATGGTTTTATTCCATGACTAAGCTATATTTCTGCTTTTCTGAGAGCCTGAAAGTGTGGTTACTTAATGATTGTGTCAAGCTGGTGTGCTTGTAACTCTCTATAAGCTGAGGTTCAACAGTGCAGGTGTGAGGCACTGTTACCAAGATACAGAGCCATGTAAGTGCAAAAAAACATAAGAGGTAATCAACCAGCCCAACGGTAAACATTTCTCTAGGGAATGAGGGGAGAAAAAAATAAATTATTTGTGTTTGGCCATCACAGACAATCAGGTATCACGCTGGGACTAGAGGAAAAGCTTAACTGGTTATAACTGGAATCAACTACTTAGTTTAGTTTAACTCTTGTGAAAAAGTAAAGCAGCATGTATGCTCAGTCTGCAACACTGTGAATAGGAAATACCTACCCTACCTGAGGACCTTTGGATGTTTTCATATTCAGGTCTAGATTTTTGTCTATCAGGTCATGTCATTTTCTGCATTGTATTTAACTCAGAGGATCACCATAATATTGCAAATATTCACATCTTTTGTTAACAATACACCTTGAAAGGGTGTTTTGACTCTTCAAAATGCTGCACAAACATTAATTAATCGACTTTATTGATAATTTAGTTCTCTCCTAAAGGGCTAGAAAATGACTACACATATGGAAGAAGGCATTACAAATATTTTACTCCTTTATACCTTCTTTACTATTGTACTGTAAGGCACTGAAAGGTGGTTTGATAATGTGCTGTAAGGCACTGAAAGAATAAGAGTGCATACAAAAATACTGCAACAAAATTCTTGCTAGTGCTCTGCTATCTTTCTTAATGATCCTAGCTGAATGGAGCCATGGGGTGAGAGGGAATAGCGCAAAAAAGATGGCATCCTTCAGCAAAAGTATAAATCCTCACTATCTGAACATAAACTTTGGAAACTACATTTGTATAAGAGACAATTTTTTAAAACACCATGTGTGAATCATTAGCTGATAGTCTATAGGCAGCAGGCTGCTAACTGTTAGCTTTACCTTTTTCTCATCAGTCACTAGCAGGGTATTAAAAGTGTGGAAAACAAATGAGGTGCTTCAAATTATTTTAATTGGAGAAATGAGGGATTTAAGAGGTGCTCAGCTAATTTACTTTGTATATAATACCTTCTTTGGAAGCAATGTATCAAATGACCAAAATAAATAAAAGCAAAGCCTGGTAGTGTTTATAAAACCCTAGTTCTTGCTTTACAGAATGAAGATACAGAACATGTGTTAAATGCTATAATAGATAGCCTATTGCTGTTGCTGGATCTTCTTCCATTGATTTCAGTGAGTTTTCACTCAGAATCCAAATATTGCTGAAAGCTGAACCAAAATACTGTCTTACTTTTCAGTATCTGATCCCTGACAGGTATTTGATAAATCCAGGAAGTGAGGAGACATTCTAACCTTTATAGGATGGAGTTGGACATTCAAAGCCTCGTGTTGTTGATTTTGCCAGGTTAGTACAGCCAAAAAATCAGTCTGAAAAAGAAAGCTGGAAAGAACTGATCATCCTTCTCTCTCCCTCTACCCACAAGAAAATTTTACGCTGTGAAGCTTGATGACATGAACAGTTTATTAGCGTTTAGAGCAGGTAAGGCAATGGAAACATCCGGCAGAGAGAAAAGGATCTAAACCCACCTTAGATTAGTAAAACTTTTTCATGTATCAGTGACTGATCTATTCCTTCTAACATCAGCTCCCCAGAAATGTTTTGATTACTCATATCTGGAAGTTTCTGCCACCTGTTTTGCAGAATGTCAAACCAGCACTTTAATTCCCTGAGCAGAAATTTATGGCTGGATATATTTAGGTAAGCACCAGAAACTCTTTAAAATTCTAAGAAGCTTAATCACCTTTGTGCAAAAAATAATGGGTAAAAAAGTGACTTGTTAATGGCCCTGTTGGAGCAGAGATTGGTAACTCTCATTAACGAGGCAAAGCCACTGAAAATCAGTCTTTTTTAAAAAGGGATCAAGTTTACCTTAAAGTGTTTTTAAACATAAAGTGTTTCCATTATTTGTTAATAAAAAAAAAAAGTTTATCCATTTACTTCTACTTTATTACTTCCATTCTCTCTAAGCTTCTATAGTTCACTGTTCATGATGATATCCAAGACAGCATTTAAGTTCCTATTTTAAGCATTTGGAAGTCTGACATTTAGGTCTAAAGCTCGTCATTGCAGGCTCCCTTTATAATAAAAAAGAGAAAAACAGGTACCTCTAGGTAGTGATTCATTTCATCCTAAAATAGGCCAGATGAATCATCCTCTGGAGGTACCTATTTCTCTGCTAGGAAGCTTAGGGTGACTAGTTCAGACTTTGACACTGAACTGCTAGACTTCTAAAATTAAGTCCAACGGGTTCTACCCCCAGGGGCTTATCTTCAAACTAGGTCAGCTTGAGAAGTCCTATTAAACTGAATGGTCCACCAAGAAAGACTGAGGTCAATGTGCTACTCGTAAAGTGCTACTAACAACAGGTGAGGCTTTTGGTCCTCATTAAATGGATAAAAAAATACTCATAGGTATTGCCACTTCATTTTTGAAAGCTCAAAGTGCAGTGTTTACTGTTCAGCGTAAAATTCAAAACTTCACAAACCTTACCACAGCAAAAAGTCTTAACATATGGCATGAAAAAAGCCAGATTTAGATTAATATATCTGGGGCACTAAGCAAACGATGGCTCTCTCCATCCTTGAGGGGACAGGGAAGTGAGCATGCATTACATGTAACAGCTTTCTGCTATGCTGACTGTAGGATCTGGGTTTTTTTCTTTTGGAAGAAGAAATGTTTCTCCCTCTCAATATGCTTTCCTTGACTCTGTGTGGGAGTTTCTAAGGAAAGGAAACACTCTTCAGAAACCTGGCCAGAAATTAAGAGAGCAGCATCTGTTAAACACTACAACTTTAGTGAAGCTTTAATGATGTGGGAGTAACAGACCAGACTTCAGCCTGGGGTGGCAATCCTGAGTTTCCTTAGATGAACATTAAGCAGAGTTAAAATCAACAGAGATAATTTTAGCTCTCAGAACTATGATTTTTGTGGATACTGATCAAACTTAAGTCCCATTTTCAAAGCATTCCCCAGTGGCCACAAGGAACAAAATGGGGTTTTTTTGAAGAACCAGAGTGAGATCCAGATGTACTCCCATGTCTCCTGGACCTGGGAGTTTAGCCCGTGTCCCAGTCAAACTGAGGAAGGCAGAATCCGTGCCCTGCGTCCTCCCCCTGCACTCGTTTGTACTCGTCGTTCTGTTGTCTGCAACACCTCCATTGCTCTGCAGTACTGAACTTTGCAGCTGTCTTAATGATAAGCCTAGTTCTCCCTGAAGTTGCTGGCCTATTAAGAAACTCAGTTTGAAGACCATGAGTATCCTGTGTCCACTGTCAGAAGGTTATGGTAATGAATGGCAGCTGCTGAGAATACCCATGCCAACACGTGCTTCCACTGCACGGGCTAGTAAAGAGTAGCAGAATCCGAATGCTGGAAATGTTAAGCAAGAACTAGGAGTTCTTGCATCTCTTTTAGAAATTATACTTGAGTCACAAAAGGGAAGGACTTGACCTCCCCAAGTAGCTTGATTTTACTTTCTGCCTAGCTGAGGTTGCAGGAATAACACGGTTTCAGCTCTGTATCCTATTCCTCTGGACTTGGTTACCGCTTTGTTGGTTTTCAGACAAAAAAAAAAAAAAAAGAGAGAAATA
>NW_008824761.1:19374-22268 GCF_000699105.1 Pygoscelis adeliae | reverse complement strand
AGTTGCAAGATGTTCATTAGAAGAGATATACCTTTTCAAGGAAATCCAAACCCTCCACTGGCAGAACATAGTGAAATTCTCAAAAATCAAGGAAATAAGCTTCCCGCTGTGGCAGAGCACTAGGTAGGGAGCAGAACTAATAACTGTCAGCTGGTTTTGGTGAAACAATGCCTAAGTATGCCAGCTAAGGACCAGCTTCAATCTGTAACACTGCCCATCTTCTGTTTCTACTGCCTCATTTCAGAAGTTTTTATGATATCAGAAGCATATGGGCAGCCCCTTGGAACAGCGTAAATGCCAGAAAGAGTGGAGGAGGATCTGCTACATGAAAAAGGCATGAGGTACCGATGCAGCACAAACCAGGTGAAAAAATCACGGAACAGCAACAGCTAGTGTTACATGAAGGCCACCCAAGTTTACGTTAGTAATTGGCATATTGACTGAATCATGCTAGTGAAAGGCTGTGAGTGAGCATAAAGTAAAGCAATGCTCCTTTGGGCTTTGAAGTTTCTACAAGGTTCTTGAGGTTTGTACTAAAGATTTATTGATCCTGGTCTTCAGTAAGACCTCAGTGAGCCCTTCCTCTGATCCTTTCTGTTTTCCTCTACTTTTCTTTCACGGAGTGAAGGACTCCTGTGGGATAATGTACTCTGGGTTCTAAAGGGCCAAAGGACAGTCTTTGTGTACTCCCTCCTTTCAGTTACTCTGCAGATGTGCAAATAGCTTGGGTTGAATAATGTAAAAGCCATTCCACCCTTTACACACTTCTACTTTTCATTGCTGAACCTTTCTGAAAAGGTTGCATCATTGACCAGTACAAGGAGATGTTTAAAAGAGAAATGCTTATAACATGTATTAATAAATACCTTCCCAGTTTGAGTGAGACAAAAATGCGTATCTTTGTCCTGCATTCCTTTGGGTTTCACTCTGATTGCTCGTGCATTGATACTCCAATATAAAAATAGATGCTTATTAATTTAAAATTGGCCTATGTCATACTCATTATATTTTTGGCATTTATGCTCCCTAGTCCATACTGTATACATTACTCTGAAGACCAGCACTAACACAGATTAAAGCATTAGACTGTGCCAGAAATGGAACTACTTCACAGCAGTGGCCATAAGATGCTGGTTTTAAACCGTAATTACTTCAGTTTGCCTCTTCTTGCGGCACACATCTGCACTTACTCAGAACAAGATTCTACCCACAGCTTCCTCTGGGTAAGCATGTTCCTTGCACCACAAAAGGACACATACAGGGCACGCTCACGATAGCTAAGTTTACTGTGGGACCACCAGGCTCTCTCTGTAGTCAATGAAAGCCTTTTTTTCCTCCAGAAGGTAAGTCAAAGCAGGAACCAATTGTCTGAAGAAGCAGACAGTGAGTTTTTTCAGAATACTCACATGGGGTCTCTGAGACCCCATGCATAAGAGTTGTGTCCTCCAAGCCTCCCAAGAACAGCGGGTTAGAGGGACAAGGCAGGCTGAGAGCCCTGCTCAGCTGGGAGGCCCAGTTAGTAGGCTGGCCACTTACCTTCTTTAACTAGTATTAGGCTTTATGAGACATAAAGGGCTGAAAACGCAGTAAAGAACTGTGAAGTGACATAACTAATATCATGCTTATCTATAATAAAAGCATAAAAGAATATAGGTACTCAAAATCTACCACAGCATGCAGGTGTGTGACATGCCTTGCTATGCCTTGCAGTTGGATGTACTGAGAAATACACACCAATAATGCAATACAGACTATATCTTCCTCCAAATGTTAACTTTCTACTCTTCTGACATTTTGGGTTATGCTCTTCTCCATTCCAGTTGAAAATGTAACTAAATGCTTCACTTTTAACAGCTTCAATCCCAAGAGAATAAGAATTATCCTGGTTTTATAAATTAAATTAAAGGCATCTGCATTGTTCTAATAGTGGGATTGTTTAATTCATATCAGATGGTTTTACTTAAACTTAAAAAATACAAACTCACCTTTCAGAACATGTATTGAAAATGTTGTAATAAAAATAGCTTCCACAAACACTTTTGTGTGGTACTATTCATTTGTGTGATCTGGTAGTAGAATGACTAAGAGTATGGTTTTGTATCACTTATCTTTAACCATTTTAAATCTAGCTTGAATACAGAGACGTACAATTTCTCTCTGTAGAAGCAGTGAAGATACACTGGTACCTTCAAAGGATGTTTCATCTCATCCTAGAATAGCAGTATAGGACAGCTGGATTGCTCTCGGTGTGACTGTCTTTCACCATGGATCATAAAGAGAGTCTGGATGGCTGGCTTAGATGTGAAAAAGTAATTTTTTGGTAGTGAAAGCCAGATGATATGAACCCTGTTCTATGACGCAGGAGGAAACAGCGCTGGATTATGTCTCATGTTGGGAACCATGTGGACAATTAGTTGCCTTACTTATCAGCTATAATCTCAGCCTTGCTTAAGGAGAGTGCTACCTCTGTTGGTATATATGTAATTATTTTAAAAGAGAGAGAAAGATAGAGAGAGAGAAGGAAGGACAGGCAGACAGCAAGGAAGGCTTACTTTCCCTTGAATGAGTGAACTCTGGCAGCAACGGAGTATCACTGATATATGAGTCTCCATTTAGAACTTCGAAGGACAGGCAGACAGCAAGGAAGGCTTACTTTCCCTTGAATGAGTGAACTCTGGCAGCAACGGAGTATCACTGATATATGAGTCTCCATTTAGAACTTCTATGCTGTCTGTAACAAACTCCTGAAGGCACCTTTAATAGCAAAACAATGTGTTGTAATCCTCTGCTGCTTTCTTTTATATCAGAAGGCCTGCCTATAACTTCTGTAGCTTTCCCCACAGAAGCCCGAATGGTTGTTCTCCAAGATATTGGAAGGCGGAACACAAAATTCC
>NW_008824761.1:2207-8487 GCF_000699105.1 Pygoscelis adeliae | reverse complement strand
TTGGCAGAGAGAAGAAACCCATCCTGCCTGCTCAAGGCAGATCTGTTGTCTCTTTGGCTCCAATTCTACGAAGCAGAGTAAGGAAAAGCTAAAAACGAAACCCCAAGCTGTAGTGTGAGCCTGCCTTGACTTTTTGTGGAAAGAAAAGAAGGAAAGGAAGGAAAGGAAGGAAAGGAAGGGAGGAAGGGACAGAAGAAGGGAGGGAGGGAGGGAGGGAGGGAGGGAAGCGGCAGAAGGGGAGAGAGAGAGAAGAAATCCAGATATTTCTCCTAATTGCCTATAAAAGAACTCATCAGTACTATCCTCCTGTCTGGGTGATTGATAGTAGACACCCACAACAACATCTTCTTTGTCTTCCATCCCCCTAATCCTCACCTACAGGCTCTCAACCACATCATCCCTAACTGTAAGGGCTGTAAAGTCAAACCTCTCCCTTACATACAGTGCAACTCCTCCACCTCGCCTGCCCTGCCTATCCAGCCCTCCTGAACAGTGATGCTCTCTTACCATTCTGCACCAGTGACAGTAAAGCTTGTGTACCTAAGTTCCAGATTCACAAGAGAAAATGGTTACCTGAAGCATGATGTAAATATGGTTTTGGCATGCAAGTGATTGCTTAAAAAATTATTTTTTTCTTCAGTCTGGTGACACATGACATTTGACAACACCCAAGTTTTTAATAATAATCTCTCCAAGAAATTAAATTTCTCCCTGGATTTTCCAAAAGCACTTCAGTCACAGTTGAGCACGGACAGCCATAGCCCACTCCATGAGGCTCTGCAAATAAAACATTGCTCTTTTGTATTGCACATGACAGCTGAATCCTGGAGATCTAGTCTGGGAACACTACTAGTCAGCCTTGACATATGATAGAGTAGTAAAAGTTGTCTTCAAGAGCTAGCCAGAGGTGCTGAGACTCAAACAAGAGACACCCAGCTTGGGGTTCAGCTCCTCTGACTTTAGATAGCTATATTGTAGATATTTATGTTTAAAAATTGTTAAGATCCCATTATAGTTAGTGGAGTAAAATGTTATTCATGCTGTCCTAAAGTAGACATCTTTAGGACACCTTTAGACTTAACTGACTGTATTGACTAGGGTCTCAGTTCGATTTCCTACACACAGGCAACTTAACGCCATTTAAAATGCCGTAATGAAACTAACACCTAAAGCCTAGCAGATATGACACAGGACCTATGGACAGTCTTGGCTTTCTGAGGGGACAGCTGGAGGCCAGAGGACATACCTATAGAATCTAAGATCATACCCAAATGATGCCCTGGGGTAGGCTACTGCATCAAGCCCTTGATATCCACTCACTGTAATGGCTGTGTGGACACCTAGTCCAAACATAGGTGCAGAAGTTAGAGTGAGCCGAATCCCACCCTAGTTTTAGTTCCCTCTTCTGCCAAGGAGGTTTGTATCCTATATCCCCATAGTTGAGACCTAGTAGGAGCATTGTGCATACATTTTTTGTAGCTAAGGGAAAATATTGGGGCTGAAGAACTCTTTTTTTTTCTGTTTCTTGTTCTAACCGTCTCCATTTGGCAAGCTTCAAGAAACACAATGTAAAGTACTTATTTAAACAAGTTTTTGACATTTTAAAAAAGGATGTCTCATGTTTGTTAATTGCTAATAAACACTTGTTATTTAAGAAATTATATTAATATATGACATTTCTAAATAATATAAGTCACCTGCTGAAGTGAAGAGACATTTTAAAATTAGGTATCAAACAGTAAATACACAGTTCCACTTGTTACTCCTGCTTTCCCTTTAATACCAGAGTGAGTTTCACAGGTAGTGTCTGGTAAATTAACATGCTGAAAGCAAGAGGTTGTGCCCATAGGAAAATGCCTGATTGCAGCTAGTTCATTGTGCAGTACTAGTTTAGCACTGGATTAACTTAAAAAGCACCAAGCAAATGATAGGTCTTTGTGAGCTGTCAAGAGGTCCTCCAGCAAGACTAGCTGGTCTGTGAACAGAAGCCGTTTCCCTTCGTCACCGTCAGTCTTTGTTGTCATCTACCTTGTTTTCCTATAAAGGGTCTCTTCTTATAGCTTTGTCTGCCCCTCTTTCTTCACTCATTTTGGCCCTTCACTCTCCCAGTTAGCTTTTGGATTGATAATCCACCCTTCCTATGGCAAACACATAAGCTAGAAAGGCAGTAGCTCACCCTGACACTGTCTCATTTTTCTGCCCTGTTCCTTAGGCCTTGACTAATGAAAATGTTAACATAAGCAATTAAGAATATTCTTAATTTAAGCATAAGTCCCACAGAAGTCAAACGCATGAGAGATTTGGCTACACTCCCTGAAGCAGATTAAACGTTGGGATCTCATCATGTTCTTTACTGTATTCTCTTCCTCTCTATAGTTCCATTTATAGGCTATGACTGGAGGAACAGTTCAATAATTTTCTTTCATGAAGACTGTGAATGCAGAACTCACATTTTCCCTATTAGGCTACTGCATCAAGCCCTTGATATCCACTCACTGTAATGGCTGTGTGGACACCTAGTCCAAACATAGGTGCAGAAGTTAGAGTGAGCCGAATCCCACCCTAGTTTTAGTTCCCTCTTCTGCCAAGGAGGTTTGTATCCTATATCCCCATAGTTGAGACCTAGTAGGAGCATTGTGCATACATTTTTTGTAGCTAAGGGAAAATATTGGGGCTGAAGAACTCTTTTTTTTTCTGTTTCTTGTTCTAACCGTCTCCATTTGGCAAGCTTCAAGAAACACAATGTAAAGTACTTATTTAAACAAGTTTTTGACATTTTAAAAAAGGATGTCTCATGTTTGTTAATTGCTAATAAACACTTGTTATTTAAGAAATTATATTAATATATGACATTTCTAAATAATATAAGTCACCTGCTGAAGTGAAGAGACATTTTAAAATTAGGTATCAAACAGTAAATACACAGTTCCACTTGTTACTCCTGCTTTCCCTTTAATACCAGAGTGAGTTTCACAGGTAGTGTCTGGTAAATTAACATGCTGAAAGCAAGAGGTTGTGCCCATAGGAAAATGCCTGATTGCAGCTAGTTCATTGTGCAGTACTAGTTTAGCACTGGATTAACTTAAAAAGCACCAAGCAAATGATAGGTCTTTGTGAGCTGTCAAGAGGTCCTCCAGCAAGACTAGCTGGTCTGTGAACAGAAGCCGTTTCCCTTCGTCACCGTCAGTCTTTGTTGTCATCTACCTTGTTTTCCTATAAAGGGTCTCTTCTTATAGCTTTGTCTGCCCCTCTTTCTTCACTCATTTTGGCTCTTCACTCTCCCAGTTAGCTTTTGGATTGATAATCCACCCTTCCTATGGCAAACACATAAGCTAGAAAGGCAGTAGCTCACCCTGACACTGTCTCATTTTTCTGCCCTGTTCCTTAGGCCTTGACTAATGAAAATGTTAACATAAGCAATTAAGAATATTCTTAATTTAAGCATAAGTCCCACAGAAGTCAAACGCATGAGAGATTTGGCTACACTCCCTGAAGCAGATTAAACGTTGGGATCTCATCATGTTCTTTACTGTATTCTCTTCCTCTCTATAGTTCCATTTATAGGCTATGACTGGAGGAACAGTTCAATAATTTTCTTTCATGAAGACTGTGAATGCAGAACTCACATTTTCCCTATATTTTTTGAGTGGAAGGTTAATTTTTCAGGTCTTGCTAAAAGCAAAGTTGCTCCTGTGCAAGTTTCCCCCAATGCAGACTTCAGCTCACTGCTTAAGGTAATAGAGGTAATAGAAAATTAAAATTCTGTAGAAATCAAATTTACAGGATGAGAAATAATGAGGATAAACAATTCCCATCCCTGATGGGAAATAAATTTAAAAAATATGAAATACAGACCATTTGGCTAATTGACTTAGATTAAGTAGTATTACTCACAGCTTCATAGGAAATATACATTACAGAAGAACAGAAAATATTGCAAATGCTGAAGTAACATTTTCTTATTTCCCTAAGACAGTCTTCCAACGCTTTTATTGGAGGCTGTTGTCTTAGATCATCAGGCTTATTACCATTTTAAAGATATGCCAAAACCTTTTAAAGATAATTTTAATAGGCCAAACTAGCGTCATCATCTCCCTACACTGACTCTAAACTTGGCCTCATATTCTAAAACAACAAGCTCTTACAGCAGTGGGAAAGCCAATCCAAGCTACTGTGTATCCCTTTTCAGCAAAAATTTGAGCATTTCTTCTTAAGGAGTTCAGGTAGAACATCACAACCAAATACTGACATCTTGCAAGGCTGGACTGTGGAACAAAAGCTTTTTAAAATTCCACCACAGCAATCGATCCACTAAGCAATTTATTACATGTGTGAGTAAGTTGACCTTGGCTGGCTGCCAGATGCCAACCCAGCTGGTCCTTAGCAGGACAGGGGGACAGGGGATGACCCTCCTTAGCAGGACAGGGAGAGAAAATAGGATGAGAAAGCTCATGAGTTGAGATAAAGACAGGGAGATCACTTACCAATTACTGTTGTGGGCAAAACAGACTTGACTTGGGGAAAATTAATTTAATTTATTGCCAATTACAATAGATTTGGGTAGTGAGAAACAAAGACAAATTAATACAACATCGTTCCTCCCTGCTTTCCCAGGCTCAACTTCACTTCTTCACTCCAGACCCCTCTGCCTCCCTCCGAGCAGTGCAGGGGGATGGGGAATGAGGGCTGTGGTCAGTCCATAACAGCTCCTCTGTGCCGCTCCTTCCTCCGCACACTTATCCCCTGCTCCAGCGTGGGTCCTCTCCATGGGCTGCAGTCCTTCAGTCTAAACCTGCTCCAGCATGGAGCCCTCTCTGTGGGCTGCAGTTCCTTCAGGGCATATCGACTTGCTCCAGCATGAGGTCCTCCATGAGCTGCAGGTGGATATCTGCTCCACCATTAACCTCCGTGGGCTGCAGGGGGGCAGCCTGCCTCACCATGGTCTTCACCGTAGGCTGCAGGGGAATCTCTGCTCCGGCACCTGGAGCACCTCCTCCCCTCCTTCTTCCCTCACCTTGGTGTCGGCAGGGTTGTTCCTCACACTTTTCCCCTCAATCCTCACTTCCTGAGTGGAGTTTTTTGCCCTTTCTTAAACCTGGTTTCCCCGAGACGCCACCACCGTGTCTGAGGGGCTGAGCTGTTTCCTGCAGTGAGTCAGTTGGAGCCGGCTGGACCCGGCTGTGTCCGGCACGGGGCAGCCCCGGCCTCTCCTCACAGAGGCCGCCCCTGCAGCTCCCGCTGCCAGCGCCTGGGCACCTGCACCCGGTGCAGTGTGTCTGTTCAAAAAACCTATAATCTCATTAAAAGCTTTCATCACAGCGGAGAGAGGATGTATGCTAGTTATCACCCATAAAGAGTACCTTTCTTTTTGTTAAGTAGAAGCTAATCTCATACTGTTCCACCTGTTATTGCTACCATTATTTGTTTTCAACTGTCTTGTTTACTCAGATAAACAAATACAAATTTCACTCCTAACTTCTGTATAAAGTTTAATGATGCGCCTGTGCGAAAAGAGAGAGCCCCCCCAAACCCCAGCCAACGAACTAACCAAACCTGCCCACCCAATGCTATTATACCAGCTGTGCAGTTCTTTCTACTCAGAGTGAACCTGACTAGCCTGTTTAGTCAAATAAGTAGGTATGGCCTTTTAGAAATCATACTAAGTTTTTTTACTTTCATAACATTCAACAGCAGTAAGCTTCTTTGGTTAGTTAAGCATCATTTTAAAATGCATTCTGCTTCACTAATATTTTTATGTCATCTCTTGAGGACATTAGGAAAGCACAGAACTGGATACCAGCTACTTTTTTTGATTGTTATTTGTATGACTTTATAAAGTTCCCTCTCTTATCTAAGTACCTAAAATTCTGTCTGGTCAGCACAAATTGGCTCCCAGGGGTCTCTTGAAATCTGAGTTTAAACTGGCCTTTTCAAGAAGAGATGAGAGAGAAAAACCCAGAAGAAATTGGGGGACAGCTATTTATACAGCTATTTATAAATTTCTATTTCATGGCACTATGTTGAAGCTGCCAAGAAAAAGCAAGTTGACATTGCAGAAGGTGCCTAATCATGTGAGGAGTACTTGTGCTTTGTAACCGTAGACTAAAATATATTTGAATACTCTTTGCTTCTAAAAATACCTGTATCTATTACCAAATCTTCTGGGAGAAGAAAAAACAATTCCAATTAGGGATTTATTTATAACAGTCAGATTTCAATAAGAAGACCTCAAATTACAATGTAAACTTCACTTGTGGCAGTATTTTTAGGTTCTGAAAAT
>NW_008824761.1:0-1861 GCF_000699105.1 Pygoscelis adeliae | reverse complement strand
CTGTGCAGTTTAACATATGCTACTGGATCTCAAGTAATTTTTAAGATCTGGACACTTTCCTCAAAGGGTAGTCTTTCTGCAAGTCCTCATGAGAATCCGGACTAGAAATCAAATGTGTTCTCTGTGACTACTACGGCTATAAACTCAGAGTTCTGAGAGAAGTAATGGAAATTAAGCCACTGTAGTGAGAAACTATTCTTGCATGTCTAATATGTGGTACATTAATTTTTCTTTTGACCTCCTTTTTTGTCAGAACATTATCTTCAGGGTGTCCCACCTAAACCATACGGAACAATAGAAAGACCAAGCAGTATCTGGAGTGATTCCACTTGCTTATGAAAGATTTATTTTATTCAGTCCAAACTAGTATCATATACTGTATGTACTGAGATATTATAATATCTTAGCCTTTTATCCAAACTCTCATCTTGCTCTGAGTGTAAATGCAGAATCGGCCCATCTATGAAAGTGGTTTTCTCAGCCCTCTATACCTTCCATCCTTCCACCTGGAGAGGAGGGGGGGAATCTATCATAGACGACTTAATTCTCCTTCCTTACCACCACATCTTTATTTCTAAGAGGACGGTATCTGGTTTCCCATAGAGCTTCTTTGGGGAAAGTCTCTAATTAATATTCTACATAAATGGTCTGGAGTGAGACTTCCAAGCAAGACTGATTGACTATTTCCCACTTGGAAATGAATAAATTGTGAAAATCTAATTTTCCATTGAAATTACTTACCTGGTTTTCACAGAGCAGAAAAAAAAAAAGCACAAGATTTTTCTAATGAAATAAGACTTTTCCCAAGATCCACAAGATTTTTGTGCCTTGTGGCCCTCTTCTGTTCCACGAACTAGATTCCCTGACCAAAGTGTGTCACCTTTGCCAATATCTCTGATGGGATTCCTTGGTAAGAATGCAATTTAGTCTTTGCTCTTGCAGAATCCTTATTAGCGGACAAAGACTTTGGGAATAAATGAAAATAAAAGTAGTGCTAAGAAAAAGGAACCTTTTTTTTTCCTTCCCAGTAAGACTGGTGAAAAGTCTCATTTCTGTCAAAAGCAAAACAGTCTCTGTCTCAGTCAAATACCTCTTTTCCCCACTTCCTAGCCTCGATTTCCCTTGTTTTTTGCTGTGCAATACATTCATCCCTCCCAATTCCTTTGGTGAGGTGATGGGAGGTGCAGGAAGTTGGGATTGTGTGAGTAAGATTTTCCACCTGCTGCTTCTTGCTTCTTAATCGGTTTCCTTTGCTCTGGGCTTCCTCCATGGGCTGCAGTCCCTTAGGGGTGTCACAGATAGCCCACAGCTTCAGACCCCGAGGGATACCCCTGCCCTGGCGTGAGTCACCTTCTTCCAAGAGTGCATCTCCAGCTGTGCCATCACATGTCCCATTCCACACATTCCTTCTGTTTCTCCTTCCATTTTCAAAATACATTTCTTCACATATCTCCTCATATGTCTCCTGCCCCTGGCAGCTGCCACTCTTTCTTAAACACGTGAGCCAGAGCACCAGGGGCTCCCCTGCCTGGCTGCAGCTTTGAGTCATGATGAGGTGCTCACTCTGTTTGGTGTTGTAGCTGTCTGGACCTCGCTGTAACCATCACAGGACAACTCACAGCCTCTTCCAAACAGGGCACCCTGCAGCTTCTGCCTCCCCAGACCCGCCAGTTAGGCCCAGTACCGCCTCCCAGATGTTCCCAGGTGAAGGTCCACCAGTCCTACTGTAAGGACTGGAGAAGAAACCTCCCACACTGACAAGACAGTAGCAGACATGACTCTGATTTAAAAAGGAGGGGAAAGGTGGAATCCCCAGGGATTAAAAAAGGGGATTTTATGCTGTCTGTAACAAACTCCTGAA
>NW_008824760.1:0-270 GCF_000699105.1 Pygoscelis adeliae | reverse complement strand
CTGTAAGATGGCTCTCCTTTCTGATGTGTTCATCTCACCACTCAGTTTGGTGTCACCAGCAAACTTGGTGAGGGTGCTTTCAATCCCATCATCTAGATAATTTCTGAAGATGAACAGCATGGGGCCCCATATCGATCCCTAAGGGATCCTACTTCTGACAGGCTGCCAGCCTGAGTAAAAACCATTGATCACCACCCTCCGATTGTGGCCTGTTGGCCAGTTTTCTACTCATCTTGCAGACATATCTTGCCAGTTTGTCCAGGAGAAGGC
>NW_008824759.1:153023-154056 GCF_000699105.1 Pygoscelis adeliae | reverse complement strand
ACACTTCAATATCTTTTTAGACTTAGATATCTACTTACAATTATATCTATTTAGACTAGGTATCTATTTACATGTATATATAATCTCCATTTAGATTACATGTATCTACTTAAGACTTACTATGTAACACACAGTAAGCGTAGCTAGCTCTATCTATTCAGACTTTTTTCCATTTTAAATTCCCTCATATAACATTTTTTTTGCATTTTAAAGTCCTTTATTTTTTAATTTATAGATACACGAGTTATTTTTGTATTTTAAAACCCTACATATCTCTATTTAGATTTTTTTATATTCTAAAATCCTTTATATAACATAGTAGATATAGGTTTTTATTTTGAAATCCTTTTATATATATAAATGAATATTATTTTTCAATATATATAAAAATGAGAGATCTTTCTCCGTTTCAATGCCTCACACCCATATTTAGAGTTTTTAATATTTTTTAACCCCCCCCATGAATTTTCAGGCATTTTTGGGCTGTGACCCCCCCTTTTAGGGGGGACTCCCCATCCCCCACTCACCTGCTCCTCTGCTGCATCATCACCCCCCCAGTGATGTTGGGGTGCCCCAAATGACATCATCACCCCCCAGCCCACCCCCCTTTTTATTCAGCCCAAAAAAAGGCACAAAACAAGGGAAACGGCCCCGACCAGCAGCTCTTTACTTTAATAATTCCATTTACATATGTACATGCCCCCCCCAAAAAAAGGGGAGCTCTGCTAGAAAAATAAACAGGGGGCAGCCCCCCAAACAGTTGCAGCCCCCCCAGTCCCTGTCCCGCAGGCTGGCAGCACGGAGGGGCAGTGTGCAGTGTGCCAGACGATGGTGCCACATCTCTTGCTCAGGCTCTGCTCCGCGATGTTCCCCCTCTGTTCACCCGCTGAGACAGGCTCCCCAGAGCCACAAATGTCCCCGGTCCCTGTGGGCCCCGGACTCTCCCCACCAGACAGCCCTCACCGCCGCACCTGCAGGGCACCCACTGGAGACAGAGCCAGGAGTCTCCAGACACTGGGCTGGCCCCTTACCG
>NW_008824759.1:147867-152744 GCF_000699105.1 Pygoscelis adeliae | reverse complement strand
TAAAAGTGAAAGTGAAGGGCAAAATTTTAAAAAGGAAAAAAGAAAAAAAAAAAAAAAAAAAAAAAAAGAACAACTCTCAGTAATTCACTTTATACTGAAAAGGTGTGCGTATGTTTATACACTTCCAATAAAAATGCTTATACTATGAAAGTATTTGATTTTCCTTTTGCATTGATTTAACTTGCATAGCTGTGAATTGATACCGTTAAATTATCTATCTCCAAAATACCCAGTTATAATTTGACGGGGTTTTTTTTGGTGTGTTACATAATTAGGTAGGACATCTGGAGAGCTGCACTGCCCAAGAGAGATGCTACTGAACTGCCAGGGAAATGCGCCATTGAAAGCGAGATAGAAATGAAGTACTTCAGAGCACTCCGTCAATATATTGGGGAAAAAACCCGTAACATTCAGTTGCCTCTTTTTAAACACTTAGAACAAATACCTAACTGCTTAAATACACCTAATACATCGTATGCTACAGCTATTTGGCAGTTACAGTTTAAACAGTGCAGTTCGGTTTGTAAATTATACAATCAACTTTTTTTTTGAAGTTTCATTTATGATAGAAAAATCAGTGAGATAAGAGATCCTCCATATGGTTTTACTTCTTGGGGGTGGGTGGAATCAAATCCCCAGTGCTGCAATACATCAGGCTACCAAAAAGGACTGGCAGATCTGCTAATGCTTTTGGCTGTACTGAAGCATGCAGAGGAACAGGTTTTTATGATATCTCAACTGTTAAAACTGAGAACCAAAGACTAGCAATGTCATCAACTTTTGGAAGACGTGCTGTGCCCGGGTCTTTGGAAGGAAATTGACTTCCCCCCCCCAAGAGAGTGAAAAGCCTTGTTGCTGATGACTTCTACTGCCAAGTACATCATCTCTGAAGAGCCGCTCTGATGGGAAGTTCATAAAATGCAACTTCTTTGAATGAGAAAGATTTCCATTCTGGAAAATCTCTTTCTGACTGAACTCAAAAATTACACACTGTAGGTTAAGGAAAAAGGACCTTATTGAAGCAAGAACTCATGAAAAGCACATCAGGACTCACTGTCACTAGTTACAAGGCTGCTAATGCTTCTTGGAAAAGCCTGGAAAACACATGGAAGCAATGCAGATTTGTCCCGTTTTGTCCATGTCTCTTCTTCGACTTTGATTGCTTTTGGTACAGGTGCTAGTATCTAAGCAAGGTTTTCGAGTACTACTGTAAGAGATTTTAAAAACTTATTGACTGAAAAACCATAAAGGTTTTATCATGAAAACAAAGTCTTTTTCTTCTGAACATCTCAACTCTTACAGTTTCTTTCCTCTTTTAGTAAAAAATCAATTTCACAGTATCATTTAATAGTAAGCACACAGAAACAGATTATGCTTTCAGGAAGAGAAAATAAATGGAGGGAAGTAAGCTTTGCATAGGCGTAACATGCTCCAGAACAGATCTTATTTTTAGTATTTGTGTTAAAATATTTCATAGAAAAACTATAGAAGGAGAGTTGGCACATTCTTAACGTTCATAAAGTCCATACTACAAGCACCTTAGGAAAAATACAGACACACATCGTAGACATACCTTGTACTTGCAGACCACTACGGATCCTTTCCATCCGTCTTGTACTTTCATGGCAGAAGAAAGGGCGACCACGGTGACAGCTGACATTCTGCTGAGAGGGGAAAAGACCCTTTAGCATAAAGCTGGGTAGGAATCTAAAGGTTCCTTTTTTTGTGAAGGTTTGTGAAGACTACAACTGAGTGGAAAATAAAGTATTTTGCATCACCTTTGGCACAGTTGTTGATAGAGGCCACTAGAGCTTTTGCATTTTTTAGATAACCGTGCCTTTTTTTGACTCATTGGCAGCTTTAGTTTGCACTAGAACAACTTTCATAGATAACGCAGGTGACAGGCACAGTTACCTACATACATTTTCTCAAGCCTATGTATAGCCAAGATTTCCTCACCCTCTACGTCCCAAGTCAAGTATTTTTGTTAAAGAGTACAGCAACACATCTGTCCTTGGGAACTGTCTCCTTGCAAAAAAGGAATGATTTTTTTCAAACCATTTCTCCAAACAGTCATGATCTTTTAAAACTGCAGTTGTGCCACCAAACCCGCTTAGGGTCCCTCCCAGCTTTTGACTGTCCTTAGATTTAACAGGCACACACTCTATTCCATCTTCCAACATCAAAAATACGCAACTCTCAGACCCAGAGCACAACCCTGCGGACATCTACACACGCCTTGCTGTTTTGATGAAGAGCCACTGAGCATCCCTGCAAGCACAGCTGCACGCGCAAGATCAGTTTCACCTACACTGATTTCAGTGAATGTAGTTTCTGAAGCTTTAAACTGAAAACCGTATCTTGACACTTCACTGCAGTAGAAGTGATCCATAACTAGCACTCCACAAAAACGTACTGTTAGCGTAAGTTGGCAGATGAAAAACTCTCCAAGACTCAATTTGGAGTTATAGAAAGCAGGCATTCTTTATTGTGGCACCAGGCGCACAGGGGATCATTCCAACCTAACATGCACGCCAAGTTGTTCAACTTCAGAAGTTATATACAATTAGAATATACATATTCATTAGATTTCCTAGTAATTATTAACATATTCATGTTACTTCCTAGAACTCATCAACATATGTAAAAGTCTTTAACGCATGTGCTCTTATGTTCATTGGTGGTCTCTCAGGGTCCTCTGGTGGTCGTCAATAGTCTTCCTCACTGTGTCCTTTTGCTCACCTCTTCAATTTGGCGTCCTTCAGTCTAAGTCATTCTTGTCTTTCTTAAAGGTTAACTTTAAAGGTTAACTATTGATGTATGGTTTGCCTTTGTTCTTTCCTATTACTGTTACAGGGTGTTACATATACTTCTGAACACTGATGTTATCATTCCCTCCTATTTGTTTGAGGACCTGGAGCTATACTGCTGATGCTATCAGTACTACACAAATTGCAAACCCACAGCAGCAACAGCTTCAGAAATATTTAGACCAGGAACAAGGAAGAAAAATACAACAGCTTCATTGTGTGCACAGGAAGAGCAGCAGACAGAGAAAAGGGTCAGCATTCATAGCCCTTACAGAAAACAGGCATTCTCCTACCATTCCTAAACCCATCTGTTAGGTCTAAATATCACAGCACTGCTGTGGCAATATTGAGAGTAGGGAATGACAGCCCTGCCACTGGACACGCTGTTGACTGATACTATTTGTGTAGCAGGACACAAACAGAGGGACATGTTTTGCCACAGACAACCCTGAATTTCCTGAAAATTTATGTTTACCAAAAATAGCCATTTGGAACATATTGCCAAACAACATTTGGCAATAAAATTTTGATGTGTTTGACACACACAAATTTTTTGGTAACTTGCTATTTGCCTCCTGCTATTGTTGTTCCTCCTTCATAAATTCTACTTGTAGCCAAGCTATTCACTACTGGTTCGAGCATTTACCTTCCTGGTATTACCAGCATTTACACAGGGGCAAGTATTTGTGAGAAAACTAATTAACTTATCCAAATAACAATTACAGCCATGAAAGAGGAGTGAAAGGGAAGAAAAGGAGAGGTCAGGCAGCAAGAGAGCTCTGCAGGCTGCCACCAGTCAACATTGCACTCTTTTTTTTATAAAAAAAACCAAACACACACACACACCCCCATGACCTTGGGTTGGTTTTTTCTTTTTTTTTCTTTCAGAGCTCATCCCTGTCTCAGCATATTGCCAGAGCATGAAGTGCAGGTGATCTGTATCCTGATGACATTTGCATGTGATGAATATGTGTTCAGAAATACTCCAGATCTGTAAGACTGGTGTCATTTTTGTGGTTTTCATAATCGTAACTCAATTTTATTGGCTGAAGCATTTGTGAGGGGACTAATTAACTTTTAAATGCAGTGTCTCCTTGGGGAAAAAAAAAGTGTTAGACTGAAAATAATTATGATTCAGAGCTCCCAAGCATGACGGAGCAGTGGGGAAATTAATGAAAGTGAAGACAAACAGCAGCAACATTAAGTGAAATTTGGCTTTAATTCTGATCATGCACTTAAGAGACTCTCCAAGTCTACACTTCAATCCTATAAATGACTAGTCCTTTTGTGGAAGGACAAACTTTTTTACATTAAAGTCCTAGACTGAAGGCTCCACAGAACAGAATGTGGATTGAGCCACAGGACAACAAGCCATCAACACTCTAATGAAAAAAAATTGAATAAAAATCAAGCTTAAACATCAGTTCCCATCATGTTTCATTCATTACATATCTACTGGCATCTAGGTGCTCAAAAATTAACTATACTGACACCATATACTTCTAAAAATTTAGTTCTGTATATAAAAATAAAAGGCTACTTCCAACTTGCCCATAAAATGAGTATGAACAAACAGAAGAGAAACACTTGACCCTAAAGAAGGTAACAGGCTGCTCTTAATTTATCATAGATGAAAGTTCGTTCCCTTACCTGAAAGGAAAACATTCATAACCACCAAGGGACCAATTCAGGAGCGAGGCATGCTCTGTTAAGTGTATTTTTCATCAGCTTTTCTGCACTAGCAGCAAATTTGCCCTTTCTCTGGGTTTGATGTGGAATATCTGTAGTGTCCTTGAACTCACAAATGTTTCTCCCCACTCCCCCATATGTGCGATTACCTGAGCAGCAAGTGGAATCAACCACGCAGGATTTTCTTCACGTGTCACAGGTGACACTGGGAAAAGAGGACGCAAAAAATGAACCCGTTTGTCACACCCAGCCAACAGTGAAAACACAGGGGAGGACTCTGCCGGAGGGGCCGTGCGGGGCCAGGTCGCGCCCCCCTGGAGCTCCGACCGGCCGGTTCCTCTCCCCTTTGCCAGGTCCCGGGGAGCCACCGCCGCCTCG
>NW_008824759.1:142185-147036 GCF_000699105.1 Pygoscelis adeliae | reverse complement strand
CCCGCCCCCCAACCCTTCCCCCCGCCCCGCACGGGGGGGCGCACGCACGGTATCCGCGGGTATCCGGGGAGCCGCGGGGCCAGGCTGCCCTGGGTACAGGGCTGTGTCGCAGAGAGGCAGGCCGGAGGAGAGATGAGGTGAGGGGGACGAGCATGGGGAGCCAAGCCGCAGGAGGTGAAGGTGATGCCGGTTTCCCATTTTTCCCACAGGCTTATTCTCCCCCCGATGCCAAGTCATCCCCCGTTTCCCGCGTGTTACAGCCCCCTGACATGAGCCCTGGGGCCAGAGAAGCCACCTTCCCTGCCAGAGGAAACAGGGCTTCTCCTCTTGGGAGGCAGAAATACCTTGGATCTCATGTTCATCACCTTGGTTGGTCAACATCATTGCTTGTCTTTAACGTGGGCTCGCAGCCGTGGCAGTTCATCTATAAAAGAGGAGGGAAGTGCTATGCAGGCCTTGTATCCTACCGCACCGCAGGGGTGGCCGCACACTGGGAAGGTGGAGGGGATCTCCTGGAGAGGGGTGGTGGGAGCTCCCTGAAGGGTCAGCGTAATGCCAGGAGGGACCTGGGTCAGGTTGGAGCTGTGCAAAGGGGGAGGTCACTGCAGTCCCAGGGGAGGGTCACGGGTGGGGGTCTGGAGCAGCTTGGGACCATGCCAGGGAGCTGGGGGAAAGGGTGTCTAGGATAGGAGCTAAACTAGGGTTGGTCACAGGTGAGCCCCAGTGCACTGCCCTGGTGCACCACCTTCTGCTTTTCAGGGCTCCAGGCTACCCCTCACCCCAGCAACCATTTGCAGCCCCAGCACGCTGGCCGCCCCACCATTTGTTTCACATTGCCCACAATGTTCCCAGCTGCAGGGACCCTCAGTCTCAGCTCACCTTCTCTGCGGTTGTGGTCACAGCCCTGGTCCCAGCAGGTGATGCTTGGCAGTGGCTCTGTTGTCCCAAATAGACCCTGGCACAGCCACCCCAGGCTGCGCAGCCCCTGCTCAACTACAGCACATTGGATGTAGAGGGGCCATTGCTGTTAGTCCCACTGGCTGCACCTGGGGCCTTCTGTCCCCAGCCTCCCAACCCACAGCTGTAGCTGGTCAGGAACAGGAACCATCACCATCAGCCCCATTAGGGACAGCTGGGGCTACCAGGGCAGCAGAGCATGCCCCGGCTCCTGAGAGCAGCTTGCTGAAGAAAAAGGAAGAAGCCCTGGAGTGCACTGAAAAGAAAAAGGATGAGTTTTAAGGGAAAAGAACAAATTGAGAGCTATGGGGTGCAATGAAAAGAAGAAAAACACTAGAGGATGACAGGGCAAACCAATGACTTTGGGGGGCACAGCCAGCCAAAAGTAGAAGGCCCAGTGGCAGGCAGAATCCCTGTCTTCCAGCACCATCCACACAGACCCCAGCCCTCTGTCCCAGACACACTGGGGACATCTCAGGGTGCAGAAGGCAAAGTCAGGAGCAGCCTGGGGACCTCATGCAGCCCCGGGGGGTGCCTGGCTGCCCCTGGGATAATGGAAAATGCCACCAACAGCCCCGAGAGTCCATAAATCCCCAGCAGCCCTGTGAACAGTGCTGGAGTTCTCTGGGGGACACCCCCCCCGCCCCAAAAAAAAAAAAAAAAAAAAAAACCAAAAATGGTCTCAGAGACCTTGGGACCAGCTCCCACTCCATCAGAAGCAGTAGGTAGCCTCCCTCCCATGGGTACTGTCCTCAGACACTTCTTACTGAATATAAAGGGACTGCAGGACCCACAGCCACAAGTGTAAATAATAAAGCAATTATTAATGCGCCTAACACCTGGGAGTGAGTCTGCCATGGGGCTTGGTGCCAGTATGCTCACCCTTCCCCTGTGACCCCTTAAGAGTTGTTACTGGAGCAGCGTTCATCAGTCTGGTGGGGAAGGGTCAGCTCCTACTGCAGCCCTTGCTGCGGAAAATTGGTGAGCAGCTGTGAGCCTCCCCCCAGCTTTTTTTGGGAGGGATAGGATTCAGCTCTGGTATTTGAGAGGAAGATGCCTGACCTCACCTGTTTGTTCCTCTGCCTTACCCCTTGATTAGAACTCTGCAAGAAACTCGCAGAGCTCTCAGGTCACCCACCACCTCAGCAGCCTGACTCAGTGCGTCGTGCCTGAATACCAAACTGAGACCTTGGATCAGAGCACAGAGCTGAATGCTGGGTGATTGGAAGATTACTGTAGTGATCTTAACCAGAAGACTATTGTACGATCGAGGAGCTAGTGATCCACGTAACAGTTAACCTGAGAAGGTGCAGGCCTGAGCTTGTGCTATGCTGCACATTCAGCTTCACCTTCCAGCCTGTGTTGTGCTGTGCATATCCCTTGCTAATAAAGTAAACTTAGCTGGCTAACTGAAATAAAGGAGCCTGTAGGCAGCTCCCACTTAGCACTGGTGATTATAGCATTTGCTTGTCTTTATCGTAAAGTGAAGCACGTGAACATCCTTTTGTTTGATGACAGAAATTATGAATAGAATTATTTTCTTCTAAGAAAATCCTGTAAGAGCTCTAAAGACCAAGACGTTGATGGAACCTCCCTACAGAGGGGATCTGCACGATATGCAGGTCCTTCTGGTTCTGTGCAAATCAGAGCTTCCAGCATCTGAAGGACACAGAACTATCCATACTAACTGCGTTTTCCTTCTGGCGTTAAGTTCAATAAATGGAATTTTAATCAATACCTTGTGGAGTGTGAGTGCCTTTCTCTCCAGGATCAATAGCCCGAAGTTTATTATGATGTCAGGATTTAGACCTGTCTATTTAATAGTAAGCTGTAAACCCTGAACTCTAGCTGAAAAACTGCAAATCTCGGAACCCAGATGGTTGCTGGGGCTTTACAACTTATGGCTGAGGTTAAATTTTAAAACCTATGCCCTGAGCAGTAAATGTGTAAACTGTGAATCCTGACTGATAAATACCAAGTCCCACAAAATTAACAGGGAAACCACAACACCTGAGTGAGAAACCAGCAACAAGAAATTCTAAACAAAAAAACTGCGCAAGAAAACCTCCAAACCCTCAGTTTTATGCAAGAAAAAACAAAGCGCATGCAAGCAGGAAAACAGTAAAGAGAAGCCAAGGAATTTCTGCCCACAGCTTAAAATACTTCCCCTTTGTTTGTGAGTGCAGCAGAACTGTCAGACACGTCACAAACACTTTACAGTTGCTGTTTATAAGCTTGGTTTTAGCCATGGTTCAAATGTGACCATATGCAAGAAGCGACACATAGGATTGTACTAAGCTGCACTTCCACTGAACCTACCTGCTGCACTGTGAGCACTAATTCATGTGCAGTACCAACAAACATTTGTGTTATCCAGGCTATCCAGAAGATGGCACACAGAGTCCATCGTCCAGAACGAGGGTAAAACTACAGACAGGGAAATATTTATGATGTAAACGAAACATGTTTTTAGCCTATTAACCACATTGTGAGCATTTCTAGTCAAGCTACCTAACCGCTCAGGCACCTGGCTGTCTTCAGTCTTCGGTGATGGTACTCCTCAGGGAAACTGCAGTGCAGACAGACACTGCAATGTCAGAAGTGTGTGTTTGTCTGTCTTGGCATGAAAAAACATGTAACATAAAAAGAGGAAACAAGCAGTCCTCTCACCTATCCACTTTCTCATTCAACACAGGCAAGAGAAGGAAAGCTAAGACCTCAGACTCCCAAGCAACCATCCATTGTCATGCCCAAGAGCACTGCCTACTCAGTGTGCTACCACCGGAAACACCCCTCTCACTCACCTGACAGCAAGGAAGCCAGCCCGCACTCCAGTCCTCTGTGTCCCACACCCCACCTACACTTCTTCACTTAGCACTTCTCCCACAGAAACATCAGGCACACAATACCCATGGCAGATGAATTTTTTTGTCTCCTCCAGACCATTCAGAAAGCATCCTCTAAAACTCCAAGCACTAGAGAGACTAAGCTAATGGGAAACAGACTGTAGCCAGGACAATGAGAGAAGCAGGGTTTCGCTTCACTTCCATAGGCTGCCTGACACACTGTCCTGGTTTTGGCTGGGATAGAGTTAATTTTCTTCCTAGTTGCTGGTACAGTGCTGTGTTTTGAATTTAGGATGAGAATAATGTTAGTAACACACTGATGTTTTAGTTGTTGCTAAGTAGTGCTTACACTAGTCAAGGACTTTTCAGCTTCCTGTGCTCTACGGACTGAGAAGGCTGGAGGTGCACAAGAAGCTGGGAGGGGGCACAGCCAGGACAGCTGACCCAAACTGGCCAAAGGGACAAACCACGACACACATACACAAGTAGCTCAAGTCAAACAGACCCTGCTAGAAAGCCCTGCGACTCCACAGCGTGCCCAAAGGCTGAGTCAAGTGCAAGCTGCTGCTGCAGAGGTGGAAGAGGAGCAGAATGAGGCTAATGCAAGAAGATACCTGTTTACATAAAGACAACTCCAACAGGAAATCGGGCTCTATGCCAGTATCACATTCATGAGTCAAGCTGCACCACGTGACAGCCCTGTCTGGGCACAGGCAAGCAAGAAGCAATAACAGCCTATGCAGAGGACAGCCAGTGCACTGATGCGGAGGACAGACAACAACAGCAACTCCAGACTACTCTACTACGGGCACCTGCCCTAACACCCAAGTACTCGGAGACTCTGATCTCTGTCTTCCTGACACTTTCCCCACAAGCCTCTTCACTGCCAACTGTACCCTCCCCATAGCATCTTGGCCCACTGCCGCTCCCTCAGTGCACATCCACAGCCCTGTGCCCCAGCAACAAAAGTCTGCGGAAAGATGTCAGACTTAGTCTGAATGAGGCAGATCAACAGCACCTTCCATCCACTGCTGATCAACTCCACTGA
>NW_008824759.1:135866-142146 GCF_000699105.1 Pygoscelis adeliae | reverse complement strand
CGGACCTTCAGCTTGATGGAGGAACAGGAATCCAGAAAGGGGATGGGGAAAAGAGGAGCAGAAAAGGGACGGGGAGACAGACGAAGGAATAGAAAGAGGGATTTAGGGGGTCTTTGAGGGTCAGTAGAAGCTTTGAGGAAGGGTTTGGGAGAGTTTGGGGGCTGCTGGCAGCTTTGGGGCAGCATCTGGGGGGGTCTGGGGCAGACTTTAGGGATATTTGGGATCTGTAAGGCTATTGCAGATCCACTGCAAGGAGCAGGGAAAATGACAGTACAGCGTGAGGCCTGTACTAGTCATTATCAGTGTCCAGCGGTGCTGACGGCTGCAGTCTCTGTTGTGGCATACCTTCATCTGCCAGAGATTTCTGGGGGAGGCATAGTAAAGTCTATCACCCCCATGGCTCCTGCAACGCTGACAGCCACAGACAGCAGCTGAGCTACTGGCACCCATGTGCACACAGCACCCCAAACCAGGGCAGTCCACCCCCCGCCAACTCTAACCCCTTCTTTCCTGCCTCACTCCACCCTGCAAGGGCATTTCAGATGCCCTCTCAAACTGTCCCTCCAAGCCCCCCAACCACTCAATCCTGCCCCAGCATTACCCCTGAGCCCTAAAAGCCCTGATAAGTGCAAAATTACCTGCTCCTCTTCTTCACGAGTATTGCGGCTGGAATAAAGCAGCAGGCACTCTGGATGGCCTTGAGGCCTGGGGCAAGTTTCTCATGCCTGTGGTAGCTAAGGACCCTGGATATGACAGTAATGACTCCAGAATTGCAGAACAGTTGAGATGGGACCTCCG
Source organism: Pygoscelis adeliae (assembly GCF_000699105.1). Taxonomy (NCBI): domain Eukaryota; kingdom Metazoa; phylum Chordata; class Aves; order Sphenisciformes; family Spheniscidae; genus Pygoscelis; species Pygoscelis adeliae. The sequence goes on along the minus strand of NW_008824759.1, from coordinate 141,348 downwards.
GAGGTCATCTGGTCCAACCCCTCCCTGCTCAAGCAGGGCCACCTACAGCCAGCTGCCCAGGACCATGTTCAGATGGCTTTTGAGCATCGCCAAGGTGGGAGACTCTACCACCTCTCTGGCCAACCCGTGCCAGTGCTCCATCACCTGCACGGTGAAAAGGGCTTCCTGATGTTCAGAGGGAATATCCTGTGCTTCAGTTTGTGCCCTCTGGTCCCATCACTGGGCACCACTGAAAAGCACCTGGCTCTGTCTTCTTCACACCCTCCCTTCAGGTATTTATATACATTGATAAGATACCCCCCCCCCCCCCGCCCCCGAGCCGCCTTCTCTCCAGGCTGAACAGTCCCAGCTCTCTCAGGCTTTTCTCATGTGAGAGATGCTCCAGTCCCTTCGTCACCTCGGTGGCCCCTCACTAGACTCTTCCCAGTATGTCTGTGCCTCTCTTGCACTGGGGAGCCCCGAAGACCTCCTGTGCTACAGACAACAGCCCAGATACCCTTCCCACCCAAAATTCCAGATTCCCTGACACAGGGAAAAAGCCCCAGACAACCTGAGTAAGCAAATGGCCCCAAAAGTACTGAGGAATGCACCAGAGATGCCAGCACAACCTCAGAGTCCCTGGAAAAGCCACCAAGACAAAAAAATATGGCTCCACAGGCGCCACAATAGCTCTTGGAACACTTGGGAAAATCCCCAGAAGCAAACGCGCGGGGGGGGCCCCAAGAACCCCCCCCCCCCCAGGAGACACAGCGTTGACAGGCCCACTTCCCAGCATCTAGAGCGCTAGGAACATCCATCTCCTAAAGCAGACCACAGTAGTGGCACTAAGGAGCTTTTGTGCTCATCCTAAATGAGCCATAGCATGACATTCTTCAATTAGCCCTAACAGGATTAGCTGGTATCAATCAAACATGTACTGTCCATCCTGAGATGTGCTGTATTAAAAAAATAAATAAAACACAGCCCCCCCCCAATACACAAGTCAAAGTTGTTTGAATTGATCACTTCCATACAGCAGTAAAATCAATATGCAGATTTCCAAGGCACCTTAAATTTCTCAATGACCTTCATTAACAACAACTTGTAGTTCTGAAGAGAGCAGATAATGGTATGAATTGCGCTGCAGGAGCAAGTGTGTGCCTGCTCTGTGTTGCAGCGTTAGAATGCATGACTGGGACTGCATTAACAAGCTATTTCCACAGTGACTCCACTCAAAGTTTCTTCATCTCTTTTGCTTTTTGCACTCCATGCCAACATCGCATTCAAGTATCTGATTGCAAACTTTGCCATTCCAGGGAAAGCACTAAGAAATCTATCAGTAAATGAAGTTTCTGCTTAAGTCTTTTACAACAGAACTGCTGTAGTTGCCCCAGCTCTTGGCGAACTTTTATGTTGAAATTAAAAACATCAAGAGAAGTCTAAAAAAAAACCACAACTGCACAACAACTTTAAAGCAAAAGAAGGAAGTCAAGCGATTCTGGAAGAAAGTGAAGGAATTTAGTTTCTACTTTGTTCCATTTAGACAAATTAAGAACTGAGATTCTTAAATATTTAAAGCATGAAAACAGACGTGAACTATTATCAATGAACAAAGACATCTTTGACAATTCATCTTTTAATAGAAAGTACTTAAATTATATTTTTAAAACAATGCTGAGAACAGCACAGCTCAGCTGTAAATTTGCAATCTGGCAAGTATCTCACAGTATTTCTCATGCTTTTTTTTGTTATTGCGGTGTAAAAAAATCAGGAAAAAAACTCCTTCCATTACAGAAAAACAGCAGACAGGAAGATAGTTAAACTCATCAGCCAATGATTTTCAAATTACCTATATGCTGCACAGTAGACAAATACTCAACCATCTACTCCCCCCTCCCCGCCCAGATCTCTCAAAAATAATGTCTCAGTGCTTTGGATTAAATGATGACCAACTGAATTGATTTTGTCGTCTTGGCAACACTAAATCCAATGACAGATCTCTTTGTTCTTTTTCTGAACCCACCAGCTGATAGCCAAGCATGTTTATAGCACCTTTGCAAACTTCCTGTATTTTCTTAATTTTCTGGAAGGAAAGAACATTTCTCCAGGCCTGTGAAACACTAACTGCATCTCGAGATGTGATTTTGAAGGCTTCTCTTTTTTTTCCTGGTCCCTGTCCATGTGTGATATTATAGATCCAGCTTTTGAGTGTGGGGGTCAAACTAAGATCTGCAAATTTATACATTTCTGAGATTTCTGATAATGGATCTTTTACCAGATCCTCAAAACGGATCATTAAATAGCGATCTTTAAGGAAATTAGGTGGTTTTAGAGTAGCTGTTTCATAAATCTGAACATGACTTCTACAAATCTCTTGCATTACTTTGTATTTGCCATCTTCCACTTTAGTGCCATTGGTACTCAAAACAATTCCATTGTCACGGGCTAGTGCTTTGACCGATTGTTCCCGTGACTTGACGACTGCCCTGGGGTCACGTACCAAGTGAATGATTTTGAGGTTCAGGGACGGATCAGTGAGAAGGGGGTAGAGGACCTTCAAGTCAAAGAATCGAACCTCCTTGATGACAACATGGCTGTAGGTTTTACAGGCTTCCTCCACCTTGCTGAATGGGTACCGTCCACAAAGAGTCTTGCATGCCATTTCACTGGTTATGTCAGTACGTTGAAAGGAGTCACAAGCAGGAGCTGAACACAGAGCCCGACTCACTGCCCACTGGAAAAGATCGGATAAGTTTCTTTTCCAAGGCATGTAAGCATCAAACACAGACATGTCACACAGGAAGACTGACCTGACTAAGTCCCGCACTGCCATGTGCAAGACCTTAGCACTGTTCTGGTACATCGTAACCCACACGTGCCATGCGGGCTCCATCAGGTAGAAGACGCTGGGGTGCTGGCTGAAAAGTTGACCGACAAAAGAAGATCCTGACCGCCAGGAAGACAGAATGAGGATGTGGACTTGAGATGGTTTCTCCTCAGACTGAGGTATGAAGCTACTGTACCGGGCGTACATGAAGAGTAAAAATCCAGTCTGAACCATAACAAAAAGTATAACGATTGTGCTAGGAATCCGAATCCTTGCCATTCTCACCGAGGAAAAGCAATTAAAAAAGCTGAAAAAGAGAAGGAAAGTGCTGGTGAACCACTGCTCCTGTGGCACAATAATGACAAAACTTACACAATACAAACTCTTGCGTTAGTAAAACCTTTCTTCAAATATGCATGTATGTATTTGGCACTATTTGCTTCCTTGGCACTGGGAGATGATCATCTGCAGGTGACAGGTGTCGGAAACTGAAAGAAAGTAATCCGCGACAGCAAGATCACAGCAGAAGTAAGTTTGGAGCAAATGTTTGATGCTGAAGGAAACCTTGGGTTGATGCAGCTCAACTGTTGGAGAAAAAAAAAAAAAAAATCTACAAAATACACAAAGCCCTCAATTTGAATTCCGGTAAATACTGCTGAGGGAAAACAAACCCTTTCTGAATCGCTCCACTGTACTTCCATTTCAAACATTACAAGGGCTTCTATCCCTTAAAAGGAGTAGACGGGAACATCAGTAACTGTGGCTACTGAAATAAAAATCATCATCTTATCTCATGTAAGCACTATACCCTGCGGTGACGGTAGGCCACTACACTGATTGATGCTTGTGCACAACCCTCTATTGCATGAGATGGGTGAAAACTCACAACCCGAAGCCGCATCTGGCCACAGATGTTAAAATGAAAAAGCAGCTGACGTGTGTCTTTGGGCTGGAGTGCATATACCCAATGACTGAATACCCTGAGTTTGCATTTAAGGAATTATCCATTTGTGAGTTAGAATTAGTCTGCATGCAACTCCTGGAAAATTTTAGGCATGTCAACCCCAAGTGGACTTCTGTTTTACTTTGAAGTCAAAGTTCAAGCATGTGCACTCCTCACAACTTTTCACTGGAGGTTTTTGGCACCTACCACTTCGTGCTCTCACTTTTGCAGATTCCACTTGTGAGCAGTCAGTATATGTTAGCAGGTACAGTATTAGGAAAATAAGAATCCTCATGTATGAAGATCATTTTGAGAGTTTTACATATAAGCATTTGCTATCTAGCTGCACTTAGGCATTTTTTTTCTTGTTACAGTGAAAGGTACATGTATCATCACACTCTGGACTCTTGAAAGTAAAGCATGCAGACTAGCGAATATAGATATATGGTCATTTGACACAATAAATGCATTAAGTTCTTAGTGCTAGCCTAGTGAAACATGAAGACTTTAATTAGTACCAAAAGCTGAAATAAATGGTCAAATGAAAGAGAGAGTAGAAATGGGCACTTCCGGCTCCTTGCACCACCTAAATGTCTCTTCGTGATATAAAGAAATGCGTTCTATTTTAAATGAACACAATTTTGCTACTAAACTTTTGTTTGTAAGCCAAGAAAAACAGCAGAAATATGAGCTGAGTAGGAAAAAGGAATCAATAAAAGCATCTACCTTTGGTATCATACAGTATCTTGTAAGGAGAGTAAGGCAAATGAGTAAGGTACTAACTTGCTTGCAGATGTTTTTCTCCCAAAGTACCGTCTCTCGCTTGTAAGATATAGAATCATACATTCGTTTAGGTTGGAAAAGACCTTTAAGATCATTGAGTCCAACCATTAACCTAGCACTGCCAAGTCCACCACTAAACCATGTCCCTAAGCACCTCATCTACATGTCTTTTAAATATCTCCAGGGATGGTGACTCACCCACTTCCCGGGGCAGCCTGTTCCAATGCTTGACAACCCTTTTGGTGAAGAATTCTTTCCTAATATCCAATCTAAACCTCCCCTGGCACAACTTGAGGCCATTTCCTCTTGTCCTATCGCTTGTTACTTGGGAAAAGAGACTGACACCCACCTCACTACAACCTCCTTTCAGGTAGTTGTAGAGAGTGATAAGGTCTCCCCAAGCCGCCTTTTCTGCAGGCTAAACAGTCCCAGTCCCCTCAGCCGCTCCTCATGAGACTTGTGCTCTAGACCCTTCACCAGCTTCGTTGCCCTTCTTTGGACACAAAGTTCTGTATACTCTTTACATCCGCTCTAGTTTATACCCACTCAGCTAAAAATGCCTTTTTACTGTCTTATGTTCCCTACTTCACCATACAAACTGTTTCTGTAGCTTAGCAACAGCATTTCTTTATCTCTAAAACTATGGTTATCACCAAGTTTTTAGCGGTTGTGCTGCCCATTGAGGCAAGGCCCTTTTCTCCAGTGGTTCCGCATTCTCAACAACTCTGCGCAAATATCCATGACATACAACTACAATAGCACATCCTAGGATGAAACCCATGGCCCCCTAAGACTCTCTTGCATAGTCCCAATGCTTATCAGTTGCTCTGCCAAGCCGTTTCAACCTGCTAGTCTGGAAGAAAGCTACCCGCTCATTTTTCTTCACCTAGCTCTTTAGCGTTGAAACAACTCAGCACAGCACAGACCGGCACTGCAGCTGGAAGAAGGTA
>NW_008824759.1:128526-135852 GCF_000699105.1 Pygoscelis adeliae | reverse complement strand
AGAGAACAGGGGAGCCCCAGACCACGGTTGCCAACAGAATGCAGCTTAAGCGATGCACACAGGTCTTCAAATTAATCAGTATTACACGTTTTGACCATCTACTGCGTAATCATGTCACAAAATAATTTACATGGATATTTCAGATGGAGTCACGCTAGGCCACCCCTATGATCGGTCTCTCAAGCCTACTGGGTCACTACTCACATTACAGAAGCATGTAGCTAACTGCCAAGCTTACAAAATACAAATAAACAGTGAAAGGGATAAACCCACATAACTTCTGTGAAACGAACTAAAAAAAAAAAAACCCACATCTTTCTCATCAAGCCGCTACAATTCTTTTGTCATTTCAAAATAGTGATTAAAGGACCCTGGTTCATCTCACAGCATCACAGAAGGGTTGAGGCTGGCAGGCACCTCGTGTAGGTTGTTGGGTCCAACCCCTCCCTGCTCAAGCAGGGCCACCTACAGCCAGCTGCCCAGGACTGTGTCCAGACAGCTTTTGAGTATCGCCAAGGTGGGAGACTCCACAACCTCCCTGGGCAACCTCTGCCAGTGCTCCGTCACCCACACAGTGAAAAAGTGTTTCCTGATATTCAGAGGGAACCCGCTGTGTTTCCATTTGTGCCCGCTGCCTCTGGTCCTGTCACTGGGCACCACTGAAAACAGCCTGGCTCCATCTTCTTTGCACCCTCCCTTCAGGTATTTATACACATTGGTAAGATCTCCCAGTATCAGCCACACCTCCCAGTTTCCTATCATCAGCAAACTTGCTGAGGGTACACTCATCCCCATCATCCGGATCGTTAATGAAGACGTTGAACAGGACTGGATCCTGCACCCTGGGGTACACCGCTAGTTAGTGGCCTTCAACTAGACTTCGTTCCACTGACTGCCACCCTGTGGGCCTGGCCTTCAGCCAGTTTTCAATCCACCTCACTGTCCGCTCATCCAGCCCATACTTCACCAGCTTCTCTATACAATAACCTTTATTGTTTTCACCTCAAGATGTCTTTTTTTTTTTTTAAATAGCAAAATGGGACCAAAAAAAAGGTAGGTACATTTCCATATTCCTATCTGAGAGGAGAGCAACAAAATAACAAATGTAACAGAGTGCTCATAAACAACCTTATTTTTCAGGGCCAGGTTCATAAGCAAACTCAAAGCCACAAAAAGAGCATACATTTTTACAAGACCCAGATGTCAATATATTCATTCAAATCGCTACTAATATATCCAGGTGGACAAGCATGGAAGAAGTAGCCCAGTCTCCCCTTTTTGCTCTGGCAATGGTGTCTGGACAGCAAACAAATACGCTGCCAATTTTTGGCAGTGGGATGGGGGCAGGCGGGGTGTCTGTGGACCAAATACACCGTGAGCTGGCTTTTGTATTTTGCTGCACAATCAATTGAAAGCTGTACTTTAAAGGGAACTGAAGTGTGACAGGTATAGTTTGGTCTATAAACTGATACCTTGGCACTGCACTAAACTGTGAAATGTTAACTATGGAATTATTGGGCCCTTGGCATAGCTTCAAGGTCTCCTGATTGGGATCCCAACGAGTCCTGACTCTATATGGGACCAATGACATTTTTTAGAGAATTGTATTTTGCGTGCTAATTTGCCCACAATAATTCTTCAAGACGATATAGCAGAATATAGTAAGGTGTGAAGATCAAGCACAAGGACAGTCAATGAATTCTGTAAAAGGAATACTGAAGTGACTGTCACTCCTCAGCCTGCAAGAGAGGCTTCCTGGACAGGGAAATCACAACTGGCCTGGAGAGAGCAACTGCAAAAACACTCACGACTGCTCAAAACAGGAAAATTGGGAGAATTCAATTGAATGATCACTCATAACAAAACCTTTTTGTACACTGCATCATAGAAAATGTGAAACTCTGCCTCAAAATGCTGTGGCAGCAAGAGTATACAAGAGTTCAACAAATTATTACATCGACTGAAAGTAATTAATGGAAGAAGAGCCTCTCAAGGACTGTTAAATGCAAAGATGAGGCTACAACTGGTGGCTTAGCAATTCCCTAAACTGTAGAAGGCCCGAGGTATCTGCCTGCATCTGGGAGGTATACTAGGAGAAATCACGTTTCCTGTATTATTTAACTGTTTCCCTAGCAATCCACTACTTGCTACTGTCAGGCACAAGAGCAGACAGATAAACTTCGGTTTAATTCAGCATGGCCATTCTTCATAGATAAAATTTCCCTCATTCAAATACTGAATTTTTGCATATTATGTCACCAGAAGCATCTACAAGTTTCTCTGTGCTGTGAAAATTAACAGCAATCCAGCAGCCTGCACTGACACTTCACCAAACAGAGGTGATGAAAGAATCTAAGCAAAAGTGGAAGAGCAGTTGCATTTGCTAGTTCAACTTTTCCTGAAACAGATTCTATGCCTGAAAGCCAGCCAGACATAGCTACCTCGAATCTTTTTCTTGTCTGCAAAATGTTAGCCATTTTGTGCACTAAGACTGCATTCTGCAGCTCCTCACAGTCTAACCCATTACATAGCTTTTAGAGGTCCAATGATGCTTTTTAAAGAATTTGTATGTTTCTACTCCAGCTACACAGAACTGCTGCTCCACTCTAATCAAGATCACTCTGCAGAAATGTGAACACTGTTCTTTATACCTTATTAGTAAAGGGTGGGGGAGTGAGGAATAAAAACCTGTAGATGTCAAAACAAAAGCCAGTTTTTTAAATTCACATCTGCCTTCGCTGCCTCTTGGACCTCTCCTCGCTGATTCCCACCCAAGTACTGTTGCAGACAATACTGTGCCAACAAAAAAACAGCTAACATGAGTATTAGTCCATAATTTGTGTCTGAACTAGTCTGCCCACCATAAGCACTACAAATAATATGTACAATGACTGTAGCTAAGGTATTTCCCTACTCTTCAGTATGATATAAACTGCAAGAAAAAGCGCATTATCAAAGTAAAGCACTAAGTAGATACACATTTTCAGTATTTAAGATTCATTTTCTACTCTTTTGGGAAAGTTGGGATGTTTTTAAGGAATATGCACACACACAGACACCACAAAGAAATTAATAATAGCACAACAAAATGCAGCATCTGCAAGAGTATTATCTCAGGCAGTTTCCAGTGCATGAGGCCAAATACACATCCAGTTCACTGGATTTTCTCTGTAAACAGTGCCTTTTATTTCTGCATTTCTCACACTAGGCACGTGTAATTCTATTTGCATGTAAATACCCTTTTACCATTTGCAATTGCATTCTGCAGGTAAAGTGCTTTCAGCCCGGATTAAACTTACACCCCTTTAATGTGCGACTTAATAACCCACCAAGCTCTTTCATGATTTTTGACAAATAGCTGAGGCAGAAAGCACCTCTTGAATACCCTGAAGAATCACCTTCTCAGAAAGTTGCTGAATATATATATACACATAAATATATTTTTATAAATCTACTGAATAGATTACATGATATCATCGCCTTAATTGTGAAGGACAGGACCTTGCGATACAGGCTGCTCCTTCTGATCCTCTATTTATTCCATTGCAGGACTCACCAGAGGGTGCTGTTAGGCAAGCTCTTTCTTTCAGCACAGAAAGGCAATATGCCAAGGCTTCATCAGTTACTAGGTGAAACACTACTCTGTGACTTGCTTTGCATTGCCTCGCATCTCTTTTTGCCAGCGCCCTCCTCCGCCGCCTACAGCTCAGCAGCACTACCTGCCTATCCCAAGCTCCCCTCAAGAGCGCTAAAAAGGGGCTTGTTCCCGCCTCCTTTCTTCCTTCTTCGCTTTGCAGCAGTGCTTCCTTGTGGCCGCACGTGCCTGACTAGAGCAGGCCTGCTGCCCAAAAACACGGGGGGAAAGGGAGAAGCACCAGAGGGGACAGATGTCCTAGCATTACTGCCACTTCAGCCGCCATCTCAGTGACAAAACCCTCTAGCAAGCACCTCCTCATCGGTCCATGGAATCAGGCTGACCAGAAGTGGCGAGGGAGCTGCAAGAGGCAGAAAAACGGACTGTGAGGGATATCAAGTTGCAGCACAGAGCGCTCCGACACCTTTCGCATTTCTCAGCTGAGATGTTTGAAGTACTGTAATTCTTGGTGGTATCACAATACATGCTTTTGTACATAATGAATACCGCTAAGCATAAATTACTTTATTAACAGTTACAATGTTATTCCTTTTCTGTGATAGAAGTATTACTTCTTTTGTGATACTATTTCTTCAGGGAGAGCTCTGGCAAACAGCAGAATAATCAAAAGTCTAATTCTAACAAATTCTTGAGGCAGAATCATCTCTTCACAAGCCAGTGCAAATGTTCAAAATGTGGTCTAAAAAGCATCTGCACCTACGGTTTAGTTGATAGTCCTGAGTCAAGCTCTGTCACTGGGCTTATCCACTAACGGCTACTAACGGAAACAAGATCCTGGACTAGATGAACCTTGGGTCTGCCCCAGAGTAACTATTCTTACATATTGTGCAAAGGAAATTAATTATACAAACTGGACAACAGAGCAATGATTTTCTTCATCACTTAAACTGGCTCTAATAGAATGCTGAGCTGCAGGGCCACTAGCATCTGCCACTGCTTGCCAAGAGACTAGATACATTACAGAAAGCTATCCAGTTTTACCAGGGGTAAAAATACAGTGAGCGGTAGTATTGATCCCAGAAAACTTGTTTTCTAAACAGAGTACTTTTCAGACCCAGAATGGTAGAAAAGAATGGAGGAGGAAAGACATAAATTGTGCAATGGGTGATCATTTAGCTCTTCCTTTCAGGGACTTTTATTTGTTTGTCACATAAGAAAAGTAAAGTTGGAATCGAGTAACCGGATCTTTGCAGGTCACCACTGAAAGGAGCACAATTGCTCCGTGAACTTCCTTTCAGTACAGAATTCAACCTGAAGAGACCTAGTAAATGAAGAAAAATTAACTTTATAGCTACAAAACCCCAGACAAACAAACAAACAAACAAACAAACAAGAAGACCCTCCTACTACACTGCTCATTTTTTTCTGGGATACTAAAGAGACTGTAGAAAGACAGAAGGAAAGTGCCTCACGTTAGAGCTGTAAAGAAACATGGGGTCTCTTTGAGCTTGGGACAAAAGGCTGGGATGAAAGACTCCCTCAGAAACAGGTCTGGGTCTGTTGCAGGAAGACTGAAAAATCTGGCTGGATTAAAGCAAAGAACTGAAAAGAACTGTTTTTGCTGTTACAAGTTACCTGCTCCCCTAAAAGGACTTCTCAGCAACTGGATCTTAGCTGTCTTTGTCAATGTCTTCCCCGGCCATTTTGTGTCTGAGAAAATTTCCAGCACGCTTTCATTTAAAACAGTTTATGTGGCACTTTTAAAGCCAACGTCTTTATAGATTACACAGAAATTACTTCAACTTCCACAAAATGCAAAAATACACATTCAATTAATTTCCCAGATTGATCTCTTCCACTGAAAAATGAATACCTGATGCTGTGTTATGTGCTCAACCTTCTGCTAGCCAAAAATGATTTTGTCCTGTATGCTTGCCATACACTAAATGCTGACTTTCAGAGCAATCATATGAGCTGAATATAAGTATCATTTATGTACTTATAATTCACCAAAACACCTCAGTACTGACTGTGAGAAGAATGATAATGGTAAATGTCACGATGCATTTTATAGAATTAATAGGAAAATGTTTGTGCATGGTGTGATAAACAGAGCAAAGATCACCTGGAAGTCTACTACACCTTATGGAGAAGTCTACTTACTATATACTTCACCTATAAGACATCGCACCAGTGTAATCACTACCAGAATGGCTTCTATGAGCTAACATTAGAAACATAGTCTGCTGCTCAAAAAAGTAAAATGCAGGAATGTGACAATGCTGGTCCAAGCAAAATGCACAACAGTATTACTAGTAATTCTTGCTATAAATCACCCAGCTGACAAAACGTCACTTTCCAGTGTTGTTCCACAGCTAGAAATGACACATCTTCACCAGGCAAAAGCTTACTGTATTGCCAACAATATGCACAATGGTCTTTGAATGGGGAAAGAAAAAGTTAGTTTGGAGGGTGCCTTCTATAACCACTGGTACTTCAAAAAGAGTTAGAAGTCTTTCCAATAGCTGATCATTGCTAAATAGTTGAAAGAATTAATAAGCCTGCTTAATTTTTTTAAAACAACAGTGAAACAGAAATAATGAAAGTACAGTAAAGGTACTGCAATCAGACATTTTGAATTCTGACATTATATTAGCATTTCAGCTGACAGTGTTAATTTAGCTTTTGAAAACTTACTTCTTTTCACAAGCTAGTGGAAAATGAGATTGGAAGAGTCGCTTCCACGTAATCATCAGGTTTAAATACTTTATAATACAATGAAACTTACCACAGATTTCATGATACGACCATAAAAATTATTAAAAAAAGGTACTGGGCTTTTTTTTTTCTTTATATTGCATGGAATTAGTTAAAGTCCAGCCTGAACAAATGGCAGTGTCGAGGCATAGCCCTACAACACCTATTTCTCCGTGCAATGCAGCTGAAGATCACAGTGTTTGCAGCTACTAGAATTACCAGCGTTCAAGAAATGAGGTCTGCCCAGTTGCAATTTTTGTAGGAATTTTTACTATTTTTAAGGATGGCAAAACTGGGGTGACAAAGAGACACTTGCAGTGACCAAATGCTGTTCACTTATTTGAGATTTTGCCTACACCGGAACAACGGTATCCTCAAATTCAAACGGTCTGAGGATGAATTGGGCTGAGGTGTGTGCCTTGCGTGCCCCACTGAAGCAACTGCTGCAACTGAGAAATAACAACAAATTCTTTGGTCCAGTATGTCACTTTCACCTAAAAACAGAGGCTGGACACAGCAGAAAAATGGGAAGGGATTTCCCGGAATGACGGGAAATGTTCTCTAAAGCACCTGATTTCACGATCTAACTCCAGCAAACAAAACCACCTTAACCCGAATCAGCCATGTTCTCGCGGGGTGTGTGGGGGGGAAGAGGTGTAAAGAAGGGAAAAAGTCTGATTTTCAAGAGCTTTACCTCCGTCAACAACTGACTACACCTCAAGCAACGCCCGGCTCGGGGTGCGACATCGGCGCCCGCCGCACTTACCGCTACTTCACTAACGGCAGTAGGGGCGCGTGCGAACGGCTTAAAAATATCCCCTGAAACGTAGTGCAAGCGATTATGAACACTGTTGTTCGATACCGAAAGAAAAGATCTGTCATCGCCCGGCCCGCCGACCGGTACGAGGAGCCCTTGTGGGACGCCCCCCCCCGCCGCACCGGCCTGCCCGTACCTTCCCGCCGCCCTCCCACCC
>NW_008824759.1:120204-128048 GCF_000699105.1 Pygoscelis adeliae | reverse complement strand
GTGGGGGGGGGGACGACGAAAACGCCCTTCCTCCCCCGCCCCCCCGGCTGCTGGGCCAGTTCAGAAATACGCATAGAGGTAGTTTCTTTCATCCTCGCATCACCCCTCCAAAAACTCCTAAAGCATGGCTCTTACATGTCCACATTCCCACTTTCATTTATGCACAGGACTTTCAACCAGCTACTTACTTTTTCCTCTTACAGAGGCACTTAGAGAAATCTGATTAATCCTAACATGCCTCTGCATCCTTCCTCAATGAATAGCATTTAGATTGCTCTCTGGCACATGTACACAGATCTGTGTAGTAGCACCGTGGTGGATTGCAGCGGTATTTTTATTTTCTGTTGCTTAGCAAGCTAAAGGAGGAGCCCTTACAGAGAGCCTTCCGAGAAAGACGCCTCCTTCCTAAAGCTCCTTTAATGCTAGCTGCAGGGCATTCTCAGGTATATTTTTTAATTTGTACTTCAGTTTACTGCTACAGCCATAAAATCTTACCTACCTTTTTTCTATAGCTTGGTTACTTACAGAAGTAGAATGCCTCTCCAAGCTTGAAAAAGGAGTCAGAACTATGAACCAAGAACTATGGTCAGCATAAAAGTGATCCAGGAAGTTACCACAGCAGAGATATCACAAACAGGTTTGGTGTTTTTCCCTGCTGTAGTCACATCCGACTTTACTGCTCCTTTTACACTGCATTCACTTATTAGTCCCAGTCGTGAAACACGCCTCTTTCGAAAGAAAGAAATGGAGGGATTGCTTCAGGTCATACTGAACAGTCACATGATACTTCCAAGCAATTAACTCTTTTTTATTTCCTCCTTTTAACTTAAATAGGTTTCCTCTTAAATTACTGTAGAGGATTTTGTCCAGCTTTCTCCTTCTAAAGGAAAATAGAACATAATGATATTTTTCTCTGTATTTCCTGAACCACACCTATTCACCATTTCTTACCTCCCATGCATTCACTGAACTGTTGCTCTGAGCAGCATCATTTGTCGTAACTTAATGTGGAAGGATACAATAGGAGAGAAAAGAGAGATAGGGATAACTGAGTCTCCCAGTATTATTGTTGTTTTCTGACATTATCCTCTTTCACGTTCCAGTTGCTACCTTAAACAAGCTTCTGTTCAGCTTGGAGGGCTGTTACGCATTCCATTTTTGTGGGAGTACAACAGCTCATACCGTTAAATTGGGGTTCTATAGTCTCTCCAGAAATTTCTATCCCTCGCTTATGCCCACCCTAATGCTTGTGCAGACACATACCAAGTTCATTCAGGGAACTGACTTGTCTGAAAGAGTGAGTATATTTGGTAAAGATGATCTTCACCATAATGAACTCCCTGAATTAACTCATGCAGTCACACAAGCACTATCACTGCTGCAAGGGAGAAGAGCTGGGACTACAGCAGACCAGATGTACATCAGCTTGAGATATTGGTGAAACAAGCTCACAGGCCCCTTCGTTCATCCTGTGTAGTGCCTAGAAACACTAAAAAGCAGTAGACAGTTGCTTTGACTCTGCACTCTGATACAAAGCCAATTATCAGTAGTCCTAGGCTGCCAGGTAGAGACTTCAAAGATCAAATTGCAAACTGGAGATTTCAAACCAAAATATATACATGTATATACAGTGAATGCTCCTTGCAATAATTTACAATTCACATAAGTTTCACAAGCACAAAGTGTGTTAAATAACCAAGACATGGCTCCCCACATTAATGTTTCACTTGCATTGAAGAATAGGCTGGAGTCCCTCCAGCATGTAAAAGTTGGGAGAAATGCAAGCTCCAAGACTACGAAGTTTAAAATAAGCTTAAACAGAAGTTCAAAAAGAAGCTGGCCATTTTGAGAAGGAGAAAAGAAAAAGGAATAGGCAGGTCTCCAAACTGCCAGGATGTTGAATTCTAGAGGACAACGGCCAAAAAATGGGGTATTGCTGTATAAGCTGCTCTTTCACATTTCATAGCTGCACCATGTCTTGAGAGCTCGAGAAGCAAAGACACTCAGAATTTTGTCAACTAGCATCTAGATTGTTTTTGACTCCCTCCTGCCATAACACTGCTTTGCTAGAATTAAATCTTAACTACAAAACTGGTAACACAATGGAAATTCTGTTGTTTTCCCTTTTAAGCTTGTCTGGCATAAAAAAATTAAGCCCAGAAAGAGAAAATTATCTTCTGTACCACTACCCCCCCATGAAGAATGAGGGATATAGTTTTTCAGTGCTCACCAGGTGATTATAATTGACTTAATTTTTATCTGTTCTAAGTTATCATTTAAGTTCTGAAAGTAATTATTCACTTGCTTTGGAACTCTGCAGCTTCTCTGGTAGGTTTTTTGTTAGTTTTCTTTAAATAAATACCAGAGTTCTCTGTTTTACTCTTCCCAGTTCACAATTAATGGTCTAGTGCTACAGTAATAATGCCAATAGTGAATGATTGTGCAAACCTTGCAGACGCTATCACCCACAACCCAGTTTCTCACATCAACCTTGAATTTATCCATCATCCAATTTAATAACTAAATCAGTGAGCACATATAGCCACAGTTCCAGAAGTGTGGCTCTAACACTAACTCATCCATACATTTTTTCACATTCCTTATATTTTTTCATCGTGCACATAAATGCATGTACAAATAGCTCTTGACAGAACTCTAACTCAGCAGTGAATTCATTTACAAGACAGTAAAGATGGCTTATGTTGTTACTGTTCGCATATTATTTTCAGTCTTCAAGGTTTAGCAAAGCTAAGATCATGCAAAAGCACTCTCATTGCTTTTTACTGGTTTTTGAAGCATGTTCTGGTTGCAAAAAAATAACTAGGTTCTTCCTTAACTGTCAAAAATATTAACATTTTCAGTCCCAAAGCAGCATTCCCAGAGAAACAGATGAATGAACATGTATTTTAGAAAGGAAGCACGAACATTGGAACATACTTACAAAGTTCTGATCTTCCAAAGTAAAAAGTGTATAGAGAATAAAAGCAGGTATCTATTTTTGAACTGCATTTCTTTAAAGTATTCTCAGGCATCTCCTCAGGACTGGTGCTGTTTGTAGGACAGTACTGGAGACACCGGCAGAACTGGTGATATTGGAGTTGTAGTCAACACCTGATTCTGGAACACAAACATTTTAATCCTACCAAACACCCAAAGAAAGATAAGGAGAATGCTGACGTACTGGATCCAGGCAAATTTAATCATTTCCCAGAATCCTGGCTGATATTTAAAGAAAGTCAAGGAGAATGAAGAAGCTTCTGATACTACCACTGCAATAACTAAACAAAGGAACTCAGAGGTGGAAAGGCACAAAACTCGTTAGACATCAGTTTGTGTGGAAAGGCACAAAACTCATTAGACATCAGTTTGTGTGGCAAATGCAAAGCCCTTGAGCCACGGAAACCCCTAAAAGCCTTTTACAGTAGTATGTAACAAAAGCTGCAGAGAATGTCTGTCCTAGAAGACATTTAAACCAATTCTGTGGAAAGTGCCTATTGTGTCCCTGACTCACCAGAAAGTAGTTATTGGTAATACTCAGGCAGGTAAACAAACCTTGTAAGAAATGTGCTCCATACAGATTCTTTTAAACACAGGCTTGTTCCTGTCTGAGAAAATGAGTAAAGAACATAATGAACAAAGAATTATTTTGTAGAAAAAAAAATTCAGGTCTGTCTGCGCATGTAACAGATTTGCCACATCCACTGCGGGGGTTAGTATTTGGTGAGCTTACCTTGCATACAGATCTCTAATGATTTGCTTTAGGTCACAGAATACAGTATTGTGCTTTGCTAGTGGCATCCATGACAGACTGGGACAGCAGGTTCTGCAGGAGCAAAGCAAGACTTACTAAGGATATTCACTGTGAATGGCTAAGAAACTGCCTTAAAGGCCAGTTTAGTAAGGCTGACGAGTGACGCAGGTTCCCAGTAAAGAAAGGCAAAAAGTGATTATGCACGCAGAACCATCTGGAGGAACGGGCAAATAGGTATTCAGTTAACTCCAGGACTATAGCATTTGCTTAGCTAACAAAGGAAAAGTTTAGCAACAAGTCTAGCAGAAAACAGTTTCCATTTGGCCTATATGTGAAGGCCCAAATAATGCAACCCAGTTACGTCACAGTTTATGCAGCTTTCAAAGGATATAAGATAACTTCCACTGGGTAACGAACAGTGGCGTTAATGATAAATGGTGTATCTGTTGCTCTTCCAGTCATCCAAACAGGGTTGGGATCTGAAAAGACTGTTGTCACTAAAATGGGAAAAGGAAACATCCAGGTTAAGGGGCTTTTCAGTCTTAATACAGAACTCAAATCCTCACAGAACAGCTGCTAATATGCTAACTACTGCTGTCCTGTAATTTGCAGCTATACATCCAGGCTTACCATTTCTATCCCAATATGCTGCAATGATGTTTGTTAGATCATAGTCACTCGCAAAAGGACTTGTGCCATTGACCACAGACACCTGTTACAACAAGGAAATACTTGCATTATTTGTACACTCTTCAAGACAGTAAATTTACAGAGTTTCTTACACAAAATAACCATGCCCTTGAAGGAATGCACTTAAACATCAGACTGAACATCTTGGCAGAATAACCTCTTCCACCTTTCAGCCTAACAAGAAAACACCAGTTCCAAAGTTCTAGGGTCCACTCTGTGCAGGAGTACAAATAATTAGGGTGTCACCTATGGTACTAGGAGGATAAAGAGGGAGGAAAACTGATGGGGAAGGAAAAAAAAGTTTCCTCACATTGTATCTGGTATCCAGTCCACAATGGTTAAGTAATTGCCTCTGGTTCAATTTCAGGTCTCCATTCATATAGAGCTGAGACCCTGGCACAGGAGAAAAAAACTGAAGAAAAGCCATGCTCTGCATCACGAGTGTTGACATTCGCTGAAATGGTGAACACAAGAAAAGAGAATTTAGCGCGGGGGGGAAACATAACACACTTTCCTACCTCTTTGTTTCTGCATGGACTTGATTTTTTTCTGACTCCCAAGTTTCAGATTGTCACATTAGTCTAAACACGGGAACACCAAATAAGAAATATGATTTTTTTTTTTTAAGTGAACTCCCTTATTTGTTAGTTAACTAACTTTATAAGCCAAAGTTCCACAGGAAATTCAGTGAAGTCCAACAGTCTGTGGCTAATGACAGAAAGATTTGACTTGCCATAACATCTGAAAAGCAGCAAGATGACTAAACACATTAATTTGAGACACACTTTAAAATACTCAGCAGTCAAAGCCAGCTAAGGACTCCTGCTCTGCAATAAAGACCAAACAAGGAAGTTCCTTAGCCCTATCAACCACTCAATCTGAACAAAAATTTTCATATTTACTGTGAAACAAAGGTGTTGTGAATATTGGAACTCTCTGTGATACTAATCACTGACCTAATAATTCAGCACAAATTTAGGACTGCCGGGCCTTTAGTCTGGGCCTCATAGGTTTAAGAATGTTTTCTACATGACACAGCTATGCTTGCTAAGCTTGTCCACCTGCAATCAGCAAGAGTCTCTTGGATAAATGAAGCCTAAGTTCCCTAGTAAAACAACTTCTTGTCTGTGTGGCTGCAGCCAACACAGCTCTATACTATTTCTCCTTTCAGATGCATCCATGGGTTCTCTGTGCACTAGTGTTTTACTCAATGCTTTAGGTATTAATTGCACTGCCACTTGAGATACAATGGCAGCGGAATTTTATTTTCCCGTCTCCCTATAGCACTTTCTTCCCCCTCCCAGTTACAAGATACGGAAGATCCTGGCAGATGATTACCATTGCTTCAAGAGCTGTTAAGTAAGCAAAATCAATGGGGTTTTAGGCTGCTGCTACAGCCTGCCCCTCCACCTCAGAAAATTAACTGGTTATGTCAAGACACAGCAGCATGTAAGAATGCACGTCCTTCTGCCTACTGCAAGACTCTCCTGAGAGAAATAACTCTCTCAGTTGTTTCCTGATGCCACCCACACTGATATCCACTGCTGTGCATCTCTGTCCTCTGTGCTGCACTACAGCCCAAGAGAATACACAGCTTCAGAAAAACCCCAAAATCTAACGAAACATATCAAAATATGCAACAGAGCTAGACTAGGAATGATGCAGCAAAGGAGGAGAAAATTAAATATTTGTTAGTAAAAGAAATCTTTTAGATAGGAATTCCAAATGTGGAAAGGTTCTTTCATCCTTTGCGTAACCACTACTGGAATATTACACTGGGTCTGTATGTCACAACAAATAAAACTAAAAATGCTCACATAAAGCTGGTAGGAAAAGAGTAGAATCAGCTGAACACCAACTACATGCTCTGTAGGTTGTAGCGGAAGTTCCAATTTAAAATGCAACTGATCCATTTTGCCATCTTGGTTTTTGTCTTCTTCTCTAGTCTAAAAGAATCAGTAAGAATTTTTTTAAAGACAGGAACTTCTGTTAGAAAGAAAAACAAAAAAGGTGAAACCCCAGGGGATCTCCACAACTGCAGCATGTACATACTAAAGAAGCAAATAAACTGCATAGTTAGGAAAGCAATAAAAAGCTGCTTGACTTTATAGACACAGGACTAGAGACAAGCAAGAAGGCTGCAATTTTGTCTGTTATACAATGCCTCATATGCCCCCCGGGGAGGGACAGCTCATCAGACTCTTCAAGGTCTCTTCTGCCCTATGCCATTCCAACCATGTCCCCTGCATGCTGCAAAGCATGCCTTGGTGCTGGATCTTCCGTCACATCCTGTGCAAATGTGTGACTGATGGTCAGGCTTTTGCCTCTTGCCATTGCAGCCTGCCTCTTAATGGCCTCTGTATGCCAATGCCTGGTTGTGAGCCAAGGCTTGCTACACTTCTGTGCCAGAAATGCCCAGTACTTCAGCTATTTGCAAGCATAACAGGACTCATAACAGAGGTAATGCAGAAAAATAACTGCCACTGTTGAATCCCAGAAGGAACAATGGCTGCAGGGCAGAGGCTATGTGTTTTAGAAAACACATACCTGCTTTCAAAACCCGGGGCTACCTATCAATCCCCGCAAACTTCAGATGATGATAAACCATATGGCAGCAAGGGGCGGGGGGCACAACTGATTTGAGGAAAGTAAACTGATACGTTCATGCAAACCACCAGTGGCGCTTAGGGATGTGGTTTAGTGGTGGACTTGGCAGTGCTAGGTTAACGGTTGGACTCGATGATCTTAAGGGTCTTTTCCAACCTAAACGATTCTATGATTCTATAACGCTGAGGGAGTAAAACTGGATGAGTTAAACATCACTCGTCCCAAGCTAATTTTGCTGCGAGGCACGAGGTTATGCATGAAGCTGCTACTTGAAGGCAGCAGTGCATGATAGGCTGCCTGCTCACAGGCACTGCCAGCACTCATCCCCTGGGCCCGCTGCCACTCCCCTGGTCCCACTCTCCAGCCCCACTTCCCACCACCACTGCCGGGCCCGCCCGGGCAGGCTTACCGACACGAGTGGAACTCGCAGCCGGTCCTCCTGGAGCCTGTTGAACGCTGGGAACGTGCTCCACGCCAAGAAGCTGCCCGGGCCGGGCCCGATGGTGGCCACAAAGAGCACCTCGTACCGGAACCGCACAGTGGGCTGCTCCAGGTACGCGCTCTGCTTCAGCCAGAAACCTGCGGGCAGAGACAGCGCGAGGCCTCAGGGCCGCGCCGGGCCGGGTCGCGCCCCGCCCCGTGCGGTGGGGTGGGGTGGAGTGACGCTCACCGTGGCTCCGGTAGGCCACCAGCAGCGGTGGCACATAGGTAAGCACCGTGATAAGCAACAGCACCAGCGCCGCGGCGGAGCAGAGCCCGGCCCGGTAGCGCGTGTGGAGCGCGGGAGGCGAGAACA
>NW_008824759.1:92270-119578 GCF_000699105.1 Pygoscelis adeliae | reverse complement strand
TGCTCCGGGGCCTCCCGGGTCCGTGTGCCCTGGTCGGCTCCCGGAGCCGGTCGTCTTGTCTCTGGGCGGACAGCCGCCTGCGGCCCTCGTCGAAGCGCGGCGCGGTGCCCGGGGACGGCCTCCCTGAACAGCTGGAGACCCCCTCGGCATGGGCAGGACGGTCGCGACCCCCGCGGGCTCCCGTCCCTGCGGACACTGCCCTCTCTGCCGAGGACACTGGCGATGCTATTACTACGCAATGACTAATTACGAGTTTTGTTCACAGAGCACAGATGTGTCGAGTCGGCAAAAATCCGAGCCAAATACCCTGACCGTGTCCCGGTGAGTAACCAAGCCAGCTTCATCTGAGTACTTAGAGGCAAAGGTGGATAAGCTGTTTCCATCCTGCTCTCTCTTCTTTGATCAGATCCTACTAAGTAAATTCATCTTCCCTTTTGTGTCCTTACATGTTTTAAAGAGACCCCAAACACATCTAACTAATCCAACATTCCCTCCTCTGCCCCAGTGCCTATTGACAAGTAAGCAACAGTGTTTGACTTTCTAAACACTTTCCAGGCATGTTTATGGCTTATCAGTGTCCTGGTTTCTTCTAATGGCAATTATATCCCAGCATATACCTTCAGTGCCTTGAGGATTCATTCTGTGCCTGATCCCAAGAAAGATCATGAATTCTTTAAACCTTGACAATCTTTCATCCTGGCTATATGAGGAAGGTGATTTTCCCTCATGTATTCCATGTCTATAACTGCTCTTACCATGGTGAATCTCCCCATGCAAACCCTGTTGTTTCAAGAGCCAGTGCAAGTGGTGACCCCTCCTTTCTGCATTAATACCTACCTACCTGCTAAATAGCAAATGACCTCTCTTTTTCACTCCGCAATCCCTTTTATCATGTTTCAGTCAGTTTCAGACCACACTTCACATCCTTATGTAACAGCTAGCAACATGTCTGCATTCTCAACTTAACCTGCTTGTGCGTAAAATTTCCCACATCCCATCTGACCACATGCTAGTTAGTGCCACTCCCGTCTGACCTCTTGGTAAAGAACTTAACTTACCCATTGGACAGTGCAGCCCAGAGAAGAACCTCTAATCCCACTGACTCTCTCTGCTCCTGAGTTGCACCTAGTCACAGCATCTTCTCCAGTTGCAGTCTGGCAAGCTGATCTGATCCTTGCCATTCTCTGCCTGGCTAACTACCCCCTCCTATATAGACTGTAGCATGCTAACGACCATATGTCTCCACAGATACCCATTTGTCCACTTCAAGAATACCTTTCATAACCCTAGGGGAAAAAGAGACATTGAAACTCGTAGTGTGAGTCAGAATTACGTGATGCCGTATCAGGAATGGACAGCAAAGTGTGGATGGATACAGGAATTAAATCTCAAATTGCAGTGTGATGCTTTGTCTGGGCTGATATGTTTTCTGCCTGATGATTCAGATTGAGCCATGTACCTTTCACGAAATAATTGGTATCAAATACATTTTTGGCATTTAATAGTCAAAAGTGTTTTTCAGACTTAATGTATGTTTCCTGCTTTCCAGGTTATAGCCTGCATCCAGAGGGACATAGGTCAAAGTGACTTCAATTCTCAGCTGCTGTATCTATCTACCTGGATTTAGAGATGTTTCAGTGGTTCAAACCCATTAAGATAATATACCAACAGCCTGCCTCTGTCCTAGGCTAGACCTTTTAGGAAGAAAATGGGAGGTGAAATAAATTATGCTTGCTAAGCACTGCAATTTTAAATTTGCCTGGGGAATCAAGTGGTCTAAGGGTTAAAGGTATCTATAAGTTTTACTAGAAGCAGTTCACCAACAGCCTTGACTTCCAGTTATGACAGTTTCTGCATTATGAAGCTAAAATGTCTAGTGTGTTATTGTAATTTAAAAAAAAAAAAAAGTATCACTTGTTAAGGCTTCAGTATTCCTTTCAGGCTGTTCTTGGTCCTCTTTACAGTTGCCTCATACTAAATTGCAAGGGGCAGCTACTATGCCCTCCTTCTGCTTCTGTAGGCACAGCTGAAGAAATTACAAGGAGAACCCTCTCCAGATCATAAGACAGCATATTTTGTAAATTTACTTGAGTATTACCTGTATGCTGTAGCAATGGGGAATGCAGAGCTAAGGAACGGAGACACTGGGACCTCTTGTAAGCCTTATTTCCCCACGTGCTGCATTTTTTCCTTCAAGAACTAGCCTGTGTGGAGCAATGAGCGTCAGGTCCTTTCCACAAGTAATACTTAGTTCTCTTCCTCCTGTACCTGTTGCTTTTTGTTTGGTTTTGTTTGTGGCCATCTTGCCACCTTTCCTTCCTGTAGTCAATTTCTAATTTCCTAACATGTGAAGTAAGATACTCTAATGTCAGTTCAGCATAATACAAAGCAAAGAATAGCATCAGTGAGTTGTACCTTGACAACAATAACACGGTGGAACAAACAATATGCCTTAGAGTGCAGCTATATTCAGAATAACACGTTAAAAAAAAATTCTGGTTCCCAGTGATAAAATCGGTGTGTTATTGCAGACCTGAGTCTACAGACATCCTAAAATAGTAATTAACATAGGCAGTCTTTTTTCAAAGTTGCAAACAAAAGCCTGTTGATGCTGCAAACATCATCTTATCTAGGTATCTCTGCTCGGGTTCCTACCCGCTTTCTTTTACCAAACACTCCTGGTGTAGGCAGAGAATAGCCAAGTTCTTATGGTGGCCTAGCAGCAAAAAATAATGATTATATTTTTTATTTATCCGATATTTTTTTCCTTACAGTCTACATATCCCATCTAGCTCTCATTCATATATAGCTAAAACCCACACTTTATTAGTATGGCTTCACTGTCATCCTGTAACTTCATCCAATCAACTGAAGCTGTAATCATATAGTTTTTAACATCAGATGCATACATTGCTGGATTATCTGGCAGTATAAGTCTGGTACAGCAGAGGCACGCAGACAAGATCACATCACAGCACCTTTCTGGTGATTTGGTGGAGTGCTCAGCTGGCATCCTTGGCAGGCCAACTGGTATGCTAGAGCATACTGCAGCCATGCTTCCATTTCTCTTCCTTGAGGCATTGTTGAGCCTGGCTGAAATGCTTGGTGGCTAGCTGTGGGAAGTCAGTCATCATTGCTGGATTAATTATAGAAATGCAGAGAGTATGGATGTCAAATCAAAAGCAGTACTGCAAAGCACTGTAAAAAAAGGAATATGTGGTCTGTGGCCAACTAGAACCTTGCATTATACCACAGTTCACACTGCAACTCTATCAGAGTTTTGACTGTATTCAGATATAACATGGCTTTTTCAACTCTGCACTGAGTTACCTAAAGAATGCATGTGCCTCTACTTAGCATGACAGTTTCTGACATACTCTTATGTGTTGTGTAATGGTACAGTATGCTGCACAGATGAATACAAAAGACTTCACGGGGGGGGGGAAGTATTATTTCTAATTTTTTTTTTCTTTTGTTATACGCCATATCAAGGCAGTTGGTTCTGTCTGTTAGGAGCAACTTGGGACATTGTTTAAAGACGACAGTTAAGTTGGAAGGGTGGAGGTGGTGTGTGTATCAAACCTGTATTTCTCTGTATTGTGGGATTTTATTTAGTCATATGACAATTTAAAAGCGGATAGGGCATGCTTGTTGCAAACTAGAATTCTGTGTAACAAAAGATTTCAAGCAATGATGGTCACACTTGCACGTCCTATGAGGAGCAGCTGAGGACTCTGGGGTTGTCTTGTTTGGAGAAAAGGAGACTGGGGGGCAACCTCATCGCTCCCTACAGCTTCCTGAGGAGGGGACGTGGAGAGGGAGGTGCTGATCTCTTCTCCCTGGGATCCAGGGACAGGATGCCTGGGAAGGGTTCAAAGCTGCACCAGGGAGGTTTAGACTGGACATGAGGAAGCATTTCTTTACTGAGAGGGTGGTCAAACCCTGCAACAGGCTTCCTAGAGAGGTGGTTGATGCCCCAAGCCTGTCAGTGTTTAAGAGGCATTTGGTCAATGTCCTTAATAGCATGCTTTAATTTTTGGTCAGCCCTGAGTTGGTCAGGCAGTTGAACTATATGATCATTGTAGGTCCCTTCCAACTGAATTATTCTGTTCTATTCTACTTTCTTTTTATGTTGTGATAGTGACAAAAACAAAATAAGCAGCATCTGTACAAAGGGAATGGACTTCCTCAGATCACCTGCTGTTGCTCAGGTACCAGCTCTGTAGTCTAGTTGAATTTCTCATTACTTCACTACAGCTGAATGGGGCAAGGAAGGAATATGGTTAAATGGATTCCTCAATTTGTTATTATCAACTGGAGTAAGTGAGAAGACAGAAGGCCTGGACTCCTTCCTTCAATCACCAGTTAGTTTAAGGGAAGTAGTGGAGACAAGCCACTCCTAAACCTGAAGTTTTCAAGCTGCCTGTGCTTCAAATGTCTCAGTAGATGCCAATTCCTTTCTTGCCCCTGCCCCCCAAGCTTTTGGAGAGTACACTATTTTTGGATGGTGCACATGGGGAACTTCAGAACACTTTGAAAATTGGCCATATTTAAACACAATAGGACGTTACTGTCCTGGTATGAATAAATCACAGAATCACAGAATGGTTGAGGTGGGAAGGGACCTCCAGAGGTCATCTGGTCCAACCCCTCCCTGCTCAAGCAGGGCCACCTACAGCCAGCTGCCCAGGACCGCGCCCAGATGGCTTTTGAGTATCACCAAGGTGGGAGACTCCACAACCTCCCTGGGCAACCTCTGCCAGTGCTCTGTCACCCACACAGTGAAAAAGTGTTTCCTGATGTTCAGAGGGAACCCCCTGTGTTTCCATTTGTGCCCGCTGCCTCTGGTCCTGTCACTGGGCACCACTGAAAACAGCCTGGCTCCATCTTCTTTGCACCCTCCCTTCAGGTATTTATACACATTGGTAAGATCCCCCTGAGCCTTCTCTTCTCCAGGCTGAACAGTCCCAGCTCTCCCAGCCTTTCCTCATATGAGAGATGCTCCAATCCCTTAAACATCTTCGAGGCCCTTTGTTGGACTCTCTCCCATACGTCCACGTCTCTCTTGTACTGAGGAGCCCAGAACTGGACACAGCACTCCAGGTGTGGCCTCACCAGTGCCAGCAGAGGCGAAGGATCACCTCCCTGGACCTGCTGGCAACGCTTTCCCTAATGCAATCCAGGGTACCATTAGCCGCCTTTGCTGCCAGGGCACACTGCTGGCTCATGTTCAACTCGGGGTCCACATGACAGTAACTTCCTATCATCGGTGTACAGAAAGTTAAAAGATGCATATACTTTCCTGTCACAGGTTTCTTATAGGCATATTGCATCTTTCTACCTCATGTCTGTCAACCGCAGGCATAGAAGTTTTGAGCCATTGTGTGTATGAATGTAGGTTTCAGTGCAGTTGTAAAATCAGGTTTTACAGCGCTGAGCCAGTCCTAACTCTCATTTGGTTGCAGTCAAGAAAACTTTTTGTTCCTCCCCTCTGCTCACTGTTGTAAGCCTGTACCAGCAAACAATTTACCAAAGCTGTCTGTTCATAACAATCCCGAAAAGCCTGACCTTCACACCTGCGCTTTACAGGTCATAGTGGAGAAGGTCTCAGGATCTCAGATTGTTGATATTGACAAGAGGAAGTACTTAGTTCCATCTGACATCACCGTGGCCCAGTTCATGTGGATCATCAGGAAGAGGATTCAGCTGCCATCTGAGAAAGCAATATTCCTCTTTGTAGACAAGACTGTCCCACAATCCAGGTGAGAGGCTATTCACAACCATTTCAGCAAGCCTGTGCGTATCAGAAGGACCATAACTCCCCTCTTTAAGGGTTATTTGGTGATTTTAGGAGGTGTTTGGTTACATCTTAATCTCACCATGAGAGGTTTTTTTCTCAGAAGTTTGATAAACATCTTGAGCTAAGCAGAAGGGAAAGGTGACTGAAAAATATATTATGATTTACTTCCATGGCAAGAGGGTGAGCTCTGGACTTATTATATCATCTGTGGTTGAGTGCAAGAACATTTACATCATCAATGCCAAAAAAACAATCATTCTCAATGTAACAAAAAAAGTTGCATGTTAAATACTCAAAAGCAAACACCATAAATTATTCTGAAAAAACATTAACTTGTCAGCTCACAAAGAAATTATGACATTACAGACTAGTTACTGTTACTTGTTTTAAAAATTACTTATTTTCTTCTATAAACACAAAATGCAAAATTACTATAGAAAGGTTTTTCACATTGCTTTTATATAGGAATAAGTTTCATTGTTGTCTGCTACATACAGAATAATGTATAGCAGAAGCAGCTACTACAACTGCTTTCTATACTTCAATAGTATTTGAGGAAATAGTACGTCATGATGTTACGTGGCTTAGATACAGGTAGGGATTAATAAGAATAATATTGTGTAACAGTAACAGTCCTTCCAGGTAACCTGTGCAGACTCAGTCAGGAATATTTTTATTTACTTTGTGATACACAATAGGGACCTGTGAGAACCATCTTTTTCTGCTTGCTTTCTTCTAAGAGTATTAGGAATGCCTATATGTCATCTTCTTAACAGTGCTGTAGAACTGCTAGGAACAGGAGAGAAAAAAAAGGGCACATTGTCTCATCTCACATGTTCATGATGAGATGTCACATCTCTGCTGGAAAGATAGGGCCTTGAACCTTCAATATTAATGCAAAAATAGTAACTTGTTAACAGATAAACAAAAATTTAATCTGTTAATGGCTCTGCTCCTCTTGTAGGCTGAGTTTATTACATAGACCGTTAACTTGACATCCTTCTCTCCTCATCCAGAAGTTTATCTACTACTCACCAATTCCCTTCCATTTCAAATACTGCCTGCAACTCTTCCCAGCTCCTCTCTTGGGTAAAAAGCCATGATCGTTTTCCCTATCACTCACATTCAGTCTGCATCTTTCAGTTTACTAGCCTTTTCTCAGTCTTGGGAAGTCAGACAAAGGTGAGCTGAGGAGGCGTCATTTGTGCAGCTGACTGATATCAACCACCTGCTTCATCTGTAGACAGATGGTTGGAGCAGTTGTACTGGCCAAGTAATTGCTTGGGTTTCTTTTTGTTTTCAAAATACAGACACTGCCCTAAAGACCACAGCTGCTTAGACTGTGAAGGGCTACATGCCTATTCAGTTTAAGAAAATTTTAATTTGAGCAAACATTCAAAACCTTATCCACTAAAAAAGCCCTGGTTTCTGGCTAACTTGTAATTTATTGCCCACGCATTTTGATACTAGCACTATTTTAAGTCATCACTTTTTAACAATATAGAAAACAAAGCTTTTACTCCCCAAAACAACCTGGACCTCAAAGAAACAGTCCAAAAAGCCCAAGTTTGATGGACTTGAGACCAGCTGAACATTCGTGACTACACCAGGTGGAAGGAGAAAATGAGGTTGCTCACACAAGAAGCAAGACTTTAATGCAGCATTAAAGGTGCTTCCATGCAGGAAGGTGCTATCAGGCTATTGATCCTGGGATTAGTCACGGCATCAATAATGGATGATTCGGAACCTGAAATACATTCAGTGACTCATTTCCAATAAAATAAGGAAGCATTCTGACAAATGCATTTGTGAAGAAGTAACAAAAACCTAGACACTCTGCAGAGAGCCCAGGTCATTTTGCTACTCAGGAGTCAACTGCTTTTCATATATCCTCATTTTTGTATTTTAATTAGCAGGTTTTAGCTGTTATTAATCCTTGTTTATGTGAGGTTCTAACTGTTACCATTTGCAACTGTCATGATCCGAGCAAACCATTTCTCTTTTTTTCCCCTTCAAGCTTAACTATGGGACAACTTTATGAGAAGGAAAAGGATGAGGATGGCTTCTTGTATGTTGCCTACAGTGGAGAGAACACATTTGGCTTCTGAATGGTGGGTCTTGGCTACTATACCATCCTGCTGTGTATCTTGTAAATAGCTTATCATTTTCTGTTCTGACATCCACAGAAGTTCCTTCTATATACATGCATTTGTAACTGGATTTATTTCTTAATATATTGATAGGTCTTGTTTTATTAGACTGTTAAATTATCAAAAAAAGTTTTGTTGGTTTTGTGCATTTTTTTTCCTCATGGCTGAATTCCCAGAGCCTCACTCCTTTGGGGGATACATTTGATGACACTGATTAAATAATAAAGCAAACTAGTTGGGCTACTAAAACATGAAAGGAAGAATACGCATTTATTCTGTTTTGAGGTGTTAGTTTAAGAAAAATAAAAACATTAAATTAGTATTGGGAACACTGGATTTGCTAGCTTATCCTAAGCAGGAGCAAGATGCTGATCATGTTGAATTGAGCTAATATGTTCCACTTTCTCAATTAACAAACAAGTACAATAAAAATTCCTGTCACAAACAGGCAGTGCTGTCATTTCTTTACCTTAATTTTGGCCAGAAAGTTATACATCACATTTACTAGACACTATACAGCTGCTTATATTATTTACTAGACACTGTACAGCTTCTTAGCCTTTAGTATGTGGATGATGATAGAAGGAAGAAACAGAGCCATCTGTAGGTTCCAAACCCAATAGCTTTAGAGCTACTAGATCTCATCAGGAGAAGAGCTATGCCTGCCCACAGACTATCAGTGGAGGAGTGAATACCATGGGCTTTGGAAAGCAGGACCTAGGTGACAAAAGCATAGCATGTAAGGAAAGCGCACCTAGGAGAAAGAACGATACAAATAGGAGACCAGAGAGCTGGAGAACTGGAAGGTATAATTTGTACGTGGGTTACTGCAGAGAGAGAAATAATTGGTAAGGAGTTCAGATTAAAACATTTGCATAAGCAGGCCTTAAAAAAAAAAAAGCAGTAGTTGTGTTACAGGTAGTTATATAAATATACAAGTCCTTTGCAAGTAAAAATTCTGTAGATATCGTAAGGACATTACAGAACCAAGTATGTGAAAGAACAGCTTTACTATACAGCGAAGTGGTGCAGCTGACACACCTGAGGGATGGGATACCATCCAGAGGGACCTGGACAAGCTTGAGAAGTGGGCCTGTGTGAACCTCATGAGGTTTAACAAGGCCAAGTGCAAGGTCCTGCACCTGGGCTGGGGCAAGCCCTGGTACCCATACAGGCTGGGGGGCCGAGAAGGACTGGGGGGTACTGGTGGAGGAAAAGCGGGACACGAGCCAGCAATGTGCGCTCGCAGCCCAGAAAGCCAACTGTATCCTGGCTGCATCACAAGCAGTGGGGCCAGCAGGTCGAGGGAGGTGATTCTCCCTCTCTACTCTGCTCTGGTGAGACCCCATCTGGAGTACTGTGTCCAGCTCTGGGCTCCTCAGCACAGGAAAGACACGGACCTGTTGGAGCGGCTCCAGAAGAGGGCCACGAAAATGATCAGGGGGATGGAACACCTCTCCTATGAGGGAATGCTGGGAGAGTTAGGGTTGTTCAGCCTGGAGAGGAGGTGGCTTCGGGAAGACCTTGCGGCCTTTAAATACTTAAAGAGGGCTTCTAAGAAAGATGGGGACAGACTTTTTAATGGTTTTAAAGTAAAAGAGGGGAGATTCACACTATATATATGGAATAATTTTTTTATGATGAGGGTGGTGAGACACTGGCGCAGGTTGCCCAGAGAGACTGTAGATGCCCCATCCCTGGAAACATTCAAGGTCAGGTTGGACAGGGCTCTGAGCAACCTGATGTAGTTGAAGATGTCCCTGCCCACAGCAGGGGGGTTGGACTAGATGACCTTTAGAGGTCCCTTCCAACCCAAAGCCTTCTGTGATTCTGCTTAGTTGAGGCAGACAACTAGAATTAGAAATGCTGCATGCAAGCTAGAGAATTCAAGATCAGTTCCTCCAGTTTATGAGCACTCTTGCCAAAGCACGTATGCCACACAGCAAAAAGTAAAGAGGCTTTGCCACAAAATCAAAAAAAGTTGTTATTCATGAGGCTCTCAAATTCTCTCCAAATGGGCTTACCATAGCTACACAGCTACCTCTACTTACAGGCAAAGAGGCAAACATGGCTCTGAATGATGGCGGGGGGGTGGGGGTGGGGGGTGTGTGTGTGTAAAAACCACCTAATTGACCTAGTTGCACAGTACTGGAGTTCATGCTTTGATATTGAAGGACAACACTGGGTTGGAAAAGTAGCATCGCTTTAAATTTCGTAAGCCAGCAAGGAAACACTAATTGCAGTTTAGATTCCTAATAAAAGTTTTACTTCATTTTCACGCTACATAGTGCAGAAGAGTTTAGTTTGTGAAGCGTTTCCAGTCACAGTGGAAATTTATCACTTTCAAAGCTTAAATCAAATTCATACTAACTCAAATTTCCATGAAGTCATCTTATGCCTAGAATTATATTTGGCTCTACAGTTATTCACAGGTACTGGCAGAAGGACTCCAAAATGAGAAGGTAGGAGCCTGTGAACTGTTGACACTACTCGATTATTGAGGCTTGCCACAGTAACAGTGCTGCATGTGCTTACTGCATCTGAAAATGTGCTGTATTTCAGTAAGCCTTTCATTATTCTGAATAGCACTGCAATGTATAGCACTGCTTTAGTAAACATTCATCACTGCTTACTGGGCTTATTGCAAAGCTGATTTAACTCCTAGTGAAAAGCTACACCTTGTTTTGGGCTCATGGTTTGTTTTTCTACAAAGACAGTAATTTGAACAGTCTTCAGTTTACTCTGAACATACTGAGATCAGTAAGCGCTCCAGCCTGTGTAAGGTGCGCAGTGGAAGAACACTGTGAAGATCAAAACCTTGCTTTTTCAAAGGCAGTGGGACACTAGCATATTGTCTCATGGAACTGCAGCCTCCAGCTCAAAGAGATTATTTCTACACTTGGACAATAACTCTTGTTTTTGTGCTCTGGTTTTGACTTCCTTAAAGATAAGCAGGCGGTCTGCCCTGCCTTCTTACTGTGATTGAAAACAGAATGATTTCTCCAATAGTGAAGCTGTTAAAGACATCCCAAAATAAGGATTACAGTTTCTTTGTTCTGGCAAATAGGGACCATTGGTCCCCATACTAGTTTGGGAAAGTCAGGGACATATCTGGGTAATACAAATATGCTCTGTAGAGCATTTTACACATGCCTTGGGAATCTCAGTGCTCTCATATGCTCTGCTCCACCTGTTACCAATTGCTTGGTTGTCCTCATTACCCATGAACTGTGGGCACTTCGTTCCCTCTACTTCACCCCTCCCAACTCCACTCCCCTGTGGCAGAGTCTCTGCACTCTACTGTCCTCCCTACACCTTGCCTATCTCTGTTTTTCAGTGCGTCAGCTATTCCAGTGCAAAGGAGTGATACAAGCTTGGAACACCTCAACTGCTACCTTCCAGAAGCAATTCTTCCAAAGATCTGCTAACATTATGAAAGTTTCATTTGCTACCTCTTCCAAAAGCAGAGATTGTTACCTCCTCTCTCTGCATTTTCCCTTCTGATTTTTAGACCGGTTTCTCGGTACTTCCTACAGCATTTCCTGACATTTTGGAATTAAACAGATGCAGCATTTAAATACTTCTTTTCAGTCGCAGAAATGCCATTCAGTTGAGTATAAGATCCTGCAGGCTTAGCCCCTCAGCCTTTTAAATGCTGCTTTGTTTTAGCTCCTTCCTTCTCTTCACGTATTCATTGACTCACTCTAGGCTTAAATATGTCCTCAACTCCATCCAAAAAGTGAGGTTAGTATCAGTGTTCAGCACCTCTATAACTACTTTTAAACCTGACAAGTAGCAGAAAGCAGCAGTCTACAGTTCACAAGTATTTTACAAATGCACAGGGAAATCTTACCAGGAACAATCTCTCCTAACAACCAGGCTCAAATTTTAGAAAACAGTTAAAAGAATTTAGATCATCTAACTCCTTATCTGAAAACTAGTCTGATGCCAAGACTACAGAAAAACTAGCCTTATGTAACCCATTTTAATATTGCAGCTGGATAGGAAATGGGAACATTCCAGTCTGGTCAGCAGGTTCACTACAGACCTTGTTCATTAACAAAGGGAAACTAGGTATGTTAAGGTATAGTTTCTGCAAGATTTCAGGGAAGGACAAGGGTAAACTTCAGGAGCCTGGAAATTTACTGGTTATCTCTCAGTACGCTACAGGACTCTGCCCTTGGAATGCCATTTGCTCAATTACAATAACTGCTACCGTTTCTCCTCAGCAGTTCACCCTGTAGCCCATCTGCAATGGCATCTGGCCATTTTTCATCCTCTGATGACTAATGCAAGTCACCGTTCTCCATAATCCCCTGCCCTCTACAAACACATACAATGAATCCCTCCCTCACCAATACAACTGGTCTTTCTGCATGTTAGTGCTGGACTTGAGAGGACAGGCTTATACACACAGAATTCAAGTTCTTTGTTATTTCTTCAACAAGTAAGAGAGAACTATTCTTACTTGACAAGTCGTCAACCCAAGTGAAGTAAAAAGATTTCCTGTAATCAATTCTCAGACTGTAATGTGATATGTACTATTCAGTCCCATATGTAGCTCAGTAGGTTGGCTGTAGAGGCTGTTTGGAGAACTGCTGTGCCCATTTTTTCAAATCCAAACCTATAGTAAGGTACCAAAGAACAGAAAACTCAAACCATTACAGAATTCTTAAGTTCTAAATTATCCACTTCTTTCATCCTGCTGTTGCCTTGTCCAAATACTTTGTGAATTGTAGTTTACAATAGCAAAAGACAAAAGGGGAGTGTGCTCAGTAGCAGTTACATAGTCCTGAACTTGCTCACAGAAGGCAATAATTGGGACAGAAAGTTTAAGGAGGATTACCCGCTGCTTCCCCCCAGCTCGCAATGTTGACTGTTTTGCCATGCAGATATTATTTGGTAATAAAGCATAAAGGCAAAGACTGCCAGAGACTACTTCCAGTCCCCCCCAAAGCATCTCCACCTTTGCCAGGCTACTAATGAACACTTGCCAGGAAACAGTGACATAAATGGCTAAGGCATCCCTGCTTTTAATTAACCATGTATCACGGGGGGACAGGGGAACAGACAGTGCTTGAAACACTGAAAAGTAGGTAAATGGTTGCCTGGAATTACACAGGAGCAACAGGTTTGAACCAGGTAATTCAGGAGGTTTCTTTCCTGCCCACAGAAGCAAAGCAGTTGAAGGGGTATCTGGCAAAGTTCTGAAATTAAGAGAGATGCACGGGATATCATAAGTGGTATTGTTTGACACAGCCTTCTCCCCAGCACTCTTCTGCTTTGGCTGTATTTAGTAAATAGAAGCTTATATGAAGGACTTCCAGAAAAAAGACCCTTTAACAGAACTAGTATTTCCAGTTAGAAGCAATGGGGCTGGGGGACACAGAAAATTCTTCCAGGCACCAGACAAGGAGAGCCAAGAGTTATAAAAATATTACTTACTATACATTAGGGTTGTCCCAGCAACACAAACCCAACCATAACATTATGAGGAGTGGAAGAAAAAAGCAGCACTAAAATTTTACAATGACAGCCTTTCTTCCATAGCACTGCTTCAATTTCAGTTGACGTTATTTCCATTGCAATGGACTATGGCTGATAGATCACATCCTCAGATAACAGGATAGCACATCACTACTTCCTTTCAGTTGGAGGCATATTGTTTCATGCAGCTCAGAACTTTAAGTCTGCAATGATCCTTTTCTATATTTCAATAAAAAGGGGACTTCAGCTCAACAAAAATAAAGACTTCTCTAAATTGCTTTCCTTTTCACTCCTGTCTCCTTACAGCACAGGAACTAGAAGACATCTTTTCCTGGCCCTTGAACTGCAGAGGTATCTGCTGTGCACCAGGGCTTATTGCTGGATTTACACAGCTGCATATATTCTCATGTGAAACGCAGGTATTCCTTGGCATTCTTGACCCAACCCGTCAGGGCTTGGCTACGCAGCACCTTCCAGGCTTCTTGATAATTTAATGCAGCTTCCTTGTAGTCCCAGTAGGTTTCTAGAGTCTTCATCCTGACAGAAAATGCACAACAACGAAAACATTTCTATTATCCTACTGGATGTAACGTCACAAAATGAAAAAACCAATCAAACATCTAAGAACATGATGATGCCCTATGAGCTCTTTCATACTACTAAGTGAAATTCTCTTGTGCTTCTAGGGAGACTTGGAGAGGCCCAGGCCCTGAAGCTAGTGTATCTAGACATCGTCAGCAGTCTTACCAAACAAAGCAAAACAACTCCTCTCCCATGCTTCATACGCACTCTCCAGCAATAGAAGTGTCAGTGTTTGACTGTGTGACAACAGGTTACAGAAAACTTCCACGACAGCAAAAAATGTCAAAGCAAAGCAGAACAGGTGGCTAGAGATAAATGCTTTGAATTGGGTGGAAGTAGCCTTGTTTTTCTAGAAGAATAGACACGATTCCTGGCTGGAAGGGAAGGGGACAAGGACAAACAGGACAGTTGTTCTTTTCCAACACAAAATAATGGGGAAGAGTGAGACAAAGGAGATTTTTTTTTTTTTCTTCTCCCTAAAACAAAAGACACTCAGCAGTTTTGGTGCTCTGTTCCCCTTCCTCATGTAGCACCTGCTCCCTACGATCTCAGCAGAACCATTGATCGCTCTGCTGAATGCATTACACCACTGATTTTCAAAATAAGGAAATTCAGGTCTAGAGTATCTGAACACAAGTGCCTCTAAGACAATTTCATCGAGACTTTTTTCCTTTCCTTACATTCCTTTCCCAGCCTCTTTCATCTCCCTTTGACAAACAGTCTGTCAGCCACATGTGGCACGTAATGTTTATACATTCGACCCAATATGAAGGGAAGATCATAGGCAACATGACCTTCATCAAGAAAGGAAGAGCCAAACTACTGCAGGAACCCTAATCTAAAAAGTCTGAGACCCACTGCACTAACTTCCAGAACAAGCTTTCATCCTCAAAGGCAATATTGATCACCACCCCCCCAAAAAAAACCCAACAACCCCCAAAAAAGGTAATAGCAGACCATCAGAAGCTGTATTTCAGGCATTCAGCATTCTGCTATAAATGTATTTCTAGAATGCTGTAACACGCATAGCAAGCCATGAGATACTATCTATCCTGCAGACCTTAGGTTCAGAAAGTTCAAGCGTGGAGAACCTGTCTATGCCATTGCTGAACATGGGAGATGTATACCCTCTTACAAGCCTGCCTGCACTCTTGTCACAGCTAATCCGTTTTGCTTTCTTTACCTCTTTCACATTAATAAAATTCTGTGAAACTAACCACCAAGCTGCTCTGGAAAGTTCTGTGGAAGGGCCCACTGCAACTCTCCTCCAGCTGCCCAGTGGAACAGTCACAGAACCCCATTATCAATGGTGGATCATGGTTTAGAAGCATCACTGAACAGGCAAAAGACCAGCAACTATCTGCATAAGCAGCATTCAGGAAACAACACAGGTCCAAGAAGGGCCAAGGTCAACCCACCACAACCAGCTCCAAATCCCTAGCATAGGCAAGCCATTCCTCTTCCAGGTGCTCCAACATGTACCTCAGACATGGTACAAACCACCTGCACCTTCTCCTCCACCTCAAAACCATTCTCTGGAGAGCAATATGCGTGCTTACACTCAAGGTTAATAACAGAATCATTCTTTGGGAAGAAACTGTCTTACGCTAGCACACTTCTTGCACTTAAAGTACGTCTGACATGTTTAAGACTTTGACACTGCCCTTCTTCACTATAAATGCATCTAATGACTTGTATTTGTCCTTAATAATGGAATAGGTAATATCAGATGCTGTTTACATCTTCAAAACACAGCTATTTGTACTTATCACATTTAGGATGGTCAAGGATCAAAAAAGAATTATAGAACACAGATTTTTGGACTGGCTCAATCTTGTTAAAGGTGAAACAGCTGTTTTCCTTGCATTTGCTGTGGATGCACATATATAGATACAGATCCAGATATAGATAGATATATTCCACCTGCCACTAAGCCAAGAGAAAGACTCCAATGCCTAGCTGTTCTTCATTTCCTCCTTGCTAAACGTTGCTCTTTTTCCCGAATCTGCTAGCAAATCAATGGTTCTTCAACTCATATCAGTCAGTCTGATTCAATTTAACTAAAACACATATGGGATTTTTCTAACCTAGATTATTCAACAGACCTTTGTTTAGAAACTGTTACAGTAGACAGTAAGGGAAAACATAGCTAGCACAAAAGCAGGATAGACAGTAAGAAGCAGCTCAGTATTTTCACCCCACTGTAGCAGCTACAAGAGCACATATGACTGCAGCTTCTTGGGGCCTTCATTCTCCAAGCAGACAACATCACTACAAGATTTAATAGTGGATGCAACAGAAAGTTGCATTTTAAACAGCTTCCTCAAAGAGCTGCCAAAATCAAACAGATTTATTTAATTCACGCTCAACTTCTGCATTAAGTTTCTAAGAAATTTTCAACATATATACAGGAAAAATACTTTCAAATTCAAAGTATATTACATCTGCCTAAAAACCTGACATGTTTTGACTGTATCTCAGCTTTGGTTGGGCTATTAAGGCTCTGAGCATTAGTAATGAAGAACCTGTGACATTTTTTTGGCAGAAATGAACACTACTTTGCTGCCCCAGGCAAAGTCCAGTACAATCACACAATCTCCAGCCTATCCAGGTCTGCCTGACTACATTCCTTTTATGTTTCCCTTTATTATTTCAATCTTGCCCCTACGCTACTGCGTAAGAGAGAGACAGAGTGATTCCAATGGCTGTGTGCCAGAGACATGAGAGGCGATCCACCAATTTCAGTCTGAAAGGTATCACACTCTTGGAAAAAGCCTTACACAAATCACCATTATTCTTGAAAACATTCATGTGCTCAGCCACGTGCAAAGCTGAGCAGAAATGGGCTCACAAGCAAGGCAGCGTGCAAAAAAAAGCAATACAGTGCTGCAATACTTTCTTCTCAGCAACAAACTCTGCCTTTAACCCCATATTCAGTTTCAAACATTTACATTCAACCAGATAATACACTTTTAAGATTACATGCACATGAAAAATGTTGACATAAGCACAAGGCATCAACCAAAACATTACTCTTATACAAAAATTAACGAATTGCATCTAAGAGGGCAAAAGCTCACAGATCTTCAATATATAAAAATCTGCTGTGAATCCATAATGATAGGGGCCAGCAAACCATACTTGGCCTGATTCTATTAGTATCTTCTTCAATCCTTCAGATAAAGTGCAGTCATTGCAGGAAAACTTTGTAATTGATACCAATTGTTAAGATACAGAACAAAGTCACAGAGTGAGCTAACTCAGTGAGTGAGTTCCACTCAAATACAACAACTTTTAACAGTAATGTAAGGTTTTGCAGCATTTGGAAGATTGTTACTGCATTGCTGTGTCTAGCTTGGGAGACCAGATTTTCAAAACATTATTGAAAAACTGGAAAATGAGCTTTGTAGCTTTTTCCAGTGTCATCTGAGATGTGGAAAAAAATGAATCGCACAGAGGAAAAGATGTAGAAGCTCAATAGAGTAATTAAAAAAAAGATAAAGTCTTGAGATAATTATGATGGATAAGTATTTTCATGGGGCAGAAAATACTACTTAATAAAAGGCTCTTCAATCTGGCAAAGACCTAACAAGCATCTGTGACGTGCAGTATAGAAAAGATTTTCTTAGATCAGAGGACCTAACTGTCCTGCAGGCCTCTATGCAGTGGTAGGACCATCACAGGAATTGTTTAATGTACAAACTTGAAAAAGAAAATTGAAAAGGAACTAGAAAATTGCAACAAAGTTCTTGCCAAATGTGGGGGGTTTTTTTTGGTTTTGTTTTTTTTTTTTAATTGGAGAACAGTGGTAACAGTGAAACTGCACCCCTCCCATGACAGTTACTTTCATTAGGCTGACACTTCCTTACAATCACCCTCAGTCACTCCAGCAGGAAATATTTAGCAGTCACCTGGCGGAATCCTTTTGTTTTTCACAAATGAACACTGGCAAAAAATCTTAACTACGAAGCCCAAGTGAAGGCTCTATGCTTTAGTCTACATATTTAAATCTTAAAGCCATCTGAAAGTCCTTGCGTTCCTCTGTACATCAGCCCACCCCCGCCAATTAGCTGTCACTTGAAATGG
This sequence comes from Pygoscelis adeliae, assembly GCF_000699105.1. Taxonomy (NCBI): domain Eukaryota; kingdom Metazoa; phylum Chordata; class Aves; order Sphenisciformes; family Spheniscidae; genus Pygoscelis; species Pygoscelis adeliae. The sequence goes on along the minus strand of NW_008824759.1, from coordinate 101,473 downwards.
AATCGTCCATACTGCAGACTGAATGGGAAGGAGGAAGAAAGCACAATCTTAATTGTGACAGCAAGAAACTCAGGGCAGGTTTGTGTTACGAAGTCTCCCTTACATTCAGACAAAAATGCCTGGTGAGACTGTAGGGTGGATGCCACTGTACGACAAAAGGCAGCTTTCACTTCCTCAGATGATAAACAAGGCATGTTTTTTTCTACCAGCAGGGAAAAAAAACCCATCACGTGAGAGGAAGTCAACAGCGGGGAATGAATTATGACAGGTGGAGGTAAGAGGTTATAAAGAAACAAATAACATTTTAGATAGTCTAGCTAGAGAGATGAGTGAGAATTTAAGTAAGGCACAGAACACAGAGATCATAGAAATTATCAGAAAGGAAGAAAGAAAGTGGGACAGCACAATACAGCACTATCTGGTTCTTGGTGAAGAAGTAGCTAATGCCAGCCAAACACCACCTCCTTCTCACAGTCTCAGCTGAAAGAAAATAAACTAAATCCTGAAAAAAACAACTGCTGAATGTTATGCTTAGCATCTTAGCTAAGCTACACCACTACAAATTCCTAAACTTGCCTTTTAGGAGAGCCAGCAAAGTTCTGCCCCCAGTAGACTCTCTACCTGTTCCAATTTAACAGTGCCCGCACTGATCCTCTGGAGAGAAGTGAAGAATGAAAGAGAAAGGAAGCCACAAAAAGCAGGAGAAGCAGCTTCAGACACAGGAAAGAAGAAAACAAAAGAACATCAGAATCAGTATACTAGTTCCATGGAAAGCTTTAACTGCCCCAGTATCCTAGGTCTGACTGCGGACAACAGTAGATGAAGGAAGGGTTAAGTAAAGAATGATCCTTGTCCTAAAATACCCTACAACTACCAAGACAAGCTGTTCAGCAAATTTGAAAGGACTACAGAATGTGATTCCCTTGATGGAGCAGAAAGCATGGGAGGCAAGAGACCAAAAAGTGGACTAGAAGAGGCAGGGCAGGAACTTAGGAGCAAAGCGGGCAAAGGAAACTGGGTGACGGGATAGCACTAGAGCCAACCATTTGTGGGAGGAGATAACAAGATACGTTTGAATGGGAAGAAAATACAAAACTGGGTAACAGTTAAATACACAAGAGTTTAGAGGAAACAATTTGAGACTGTGGGATTTCTCATCTGAAGTCCACTCAAATTCAGACTACAAGGAGGAAGGAAGAAAAAGGAAGAGAACACATCAGAATATTGTGTAAAAAGGGAAAGGGAAGAAGGAGGAAACAGCAATACAAAGACTTTTTATTTTGCTTTTTAAAAGGATGCCACATCTGCGAACCAGCTGGACTTTGTCAGGAGAAGCCCAGACAGAAAAATGGTAGAGGACAAAAAAGTCAAAGGAAATTACAAAGCCACTGGAGTCTAGAAAAGCCCTGAGGTGAAGTGACTTTATGTAAGCAGCACATGATCAGCACAATGAGTCACCTACCCAACAATGCACCAGCTCACGCTCTATTCTGAGGAAAATATGATGGCTAAACAAGTGAGGACAAACTACCACCCAAAAGAGGCTAATAATTTTATATTCAAAACTGAATTAAGGAGAAAGTGTATCTCTACTTATGGAATCAGTTGAAACCGTGTCAGCAATAGCATGGCTCATGTTGACATCAGAACTTTAAAATAGTTATGAGACATTTCTACAGACACAGAAGGTAACTGCAATCTTTAATTCACAAAACTCAAAAGCAAGCAAGATCTAATAATTAAAGATCCAGGGTGCGCTTACTTTGGCTAAGTTCATCTCATCTAATGTCTTGGTACTACGAAAGGCAGAAATGGCCTACCTCCCCCACTTCCAGCCACACATACCTCCTACTTCCTTTGCACAGGTTTTATTATCCGTTTTAGCTTTCCATGAGCCAATTCAGCTCATTAGTCCAATAGAAGACACAGAAGACAAGGAAACTGTTTTCTGCTACATTAGCTAGTTGAACTGGCTCACCATGAGGTTAGAGAAGTGCTACTGATACAAGGGAGAAATCTACAGCCAGTAATAGCAGAGACTGCTGCAGGACCATCCCCATCAGCAGCTACAAGCAGTTAAAATTAGCTCAACAGCTGGTATAATTGCATCCCAGAGCTGGTGAAATCATACCTGGAAATAAGCCTAAAATAAAATAAACCTTCCAAGGCAATGCATTTGGAACCTTCTACATCTCTCAGAATCTCTAAGCCAAAGTGAGAGAGAAGTTTCTGTACATATGAAACTATGCCCGGCTCTATGGTAGCTATTTGGGCTGGAATACCACCAAATACGTAATGCACGTAATGCAATACCAGACCGGATGATTACCACAAGAAACTCCAGTCCGATAAACCAAATTTGTTTCTAATAATGTAAAATAAACCTCCAAGTATGGCTTCCTAAGACAAAAGCTTCTTTCTGTTCTTTCCTGAAAGTCTCCATCTACGTAATATATGCATTGCAGAAAGAGCCCTACACACTATCTCACCTTACTAGCTCTTACACCATCATACACTTAGATGAAAAAAGATTTTAGCCTAGACTTTTCTTAAAAAAAAAAAACCAACTTTTTTTTTTTTTTTACTCAAACTCTTCCTTCTTGTGAAAAAAAGAAGTGGCATTTGATAGAATTACTAAACACCAACCAGATATCAATAATCCCACGACAATTTTGGGATGGGGGTTTTGAATGCCACCAAGGGTACAGTGCTGCAGGCAGCTGATCTAACAGCTCACGTTTTCAAAAGAAAAGACTTCCTCCTCTCATCTCCCTCTCCACTCCTTCTTCCCCAGCTGTCCACTGCCACTTTCAGACAAGACTACTTTAACTCAGAAAAAAACCCAAAATGTAGAGTTTTCTGCCAAGACAGCAAGTTGAAGAGGCTTACAGAGGTGTCCAACAGACACCAGATCTAGTGCAAGAGAAGGACAAGGCTCCACTGATCAGGAACAGAGTTTACCCTTTTGAAAAGTAGTAAGCCTTCAGAAGAGATCAGCTGCCCCAAATTCTTACCTTAACTACAAACAAACAAACAACCTGCAATTTCTTCTGCCATTAATACATGAGATGCGATGGCTAGTTCTCTGAGGAGGTGATTAAAAAGACCAAAAAGAGAGTCTTCCTAACCCATCAAGCACACGCCATATTTTTAAAGTATCGAATTTTAACAATGAACTTATCTAAAGTGAGATTCATGAGCAGATTCTGGTATCATCACAGTATTCTTGAGTTCATTAAGATAAATTTGCTCTTCTAAATACAATGAAAATGTCTTTACCGAAGAGTGTCTGGTAGATCCTCTTGTGAAATACTTGTCACCAGCTTTTGGAATGTATGGAAGAGTTCCACTTTACAGATCTTGGATCTGATGAAAAAAAAGAAATCAGAAATTCTGATTCTGATGGAAAAAAGGAATCAGAAATGCACTTCTTACAGCTCACAGCAGTATATCCCAGCTGAACATTTTTTATAAAAAAAAAAAATTACGTTCACTTCTGAAAGAATGTAAAAAGTTCTCCACAATTTAACTTTTCCTACCCCATCCGAGCTGCCCACCTGCCTTTTCCCTTCGTTTTAAATGTTATATTGACAAAGAGCTACATTGCCCCCGTTGCCCAGCCAGCACTCTGTCAGTTTGTAGAAAGAACGTTTTAATTTCCCGACTTTGTTATCTGTGTGAGACTGCACCATCATCAGCTCACAACTACAGCAAGGTTGAGCCAGAATGGCTAGTCCCAGAAGTGATCAAACAAGCACAGAAGAACTCCAAGCAAACTTGTTCAAACTGACAAACTTTGTATTATTCAGAACAAATAAAAGAACCAGAAGAAATATCTGGAACAATGCTGACCTTTTCACAATGGTGACGAGGACACATTCAGCAACAGCTGCAGGGCAGTTAAATATGAAGAGGCTCATCAAAAAATAAAGTGAGTCAGAGTTTGAAAGGTCTTTTAAAGATACCATATGCACCTCTGTCAGCTTCTCTTCCCCCAAAGAGAAGGCAACCAGAAGAGCTGTTTATAAATCATGGTTTGTTTTTGAGAGCCCCAGCTATTTTCTCTATTTAATTAAATTCTTTTTATACACTGGTCTTCACAATGACTGATTCAGTTCTCCAACATGTACAAGCTGATTCTCCAGAAGCACTGAAAAACACACCAATCAAAAAAGCCTTCCTATTTTGCTAGTATGTTCTTTAAGAATCCCAAAACTGGCACGCAAAGATGCTCTAAAATTTCTTCATGTTACTCTGTCAAAGGTTCATATTGTAGTTTTTGGTGTTATAGTTAATTAAGCATTAACAAAAGCACATACCAGACATCTACCTATAAATTCCTTTGAGTCAGTCAGCTTTACCTTCCTCGATATTTAGTGTTATCTAGCATATTGGGGGAAGGGGGGGGGAGAAACCCAAACAATACCCCCCCAGCAATCACCCTGAGATTCCTTGAGAGAGAAAAAAACAGGGTATAAATAAAAGTCTTGTTTATTATTAATCACACACCCCCCCTCAATAAGGCTATAAATTCCTTATTTTCTTGATAAAAGTTCCTTTTGTGACCATTTATCACAGAAGTGTAAACAGTTTACTTATTCCTCGACACTGTTTTTAATCCTGATTTCCTAAGGAAACGAGATCTTTGCAATCACACAGTCTTGTAGGCCCTCTAATAACTTTTAAAATGTTTTAGTGAATTTCAAGCACATGTAAAAAAGAAAGGAGGATCTCTCAACAATAATTAAATTCCTACAGTTTTGTGCAAACTGGCAGCTAGCAGATGGCTCTAAAGTTTTAGAGTTGATACACAAATGCTACATAACAAATTTAAGCCTACTGAGAAAAAGGGGTTGGTTGGTTGGTTTGATCTTTCACACGTCTTCTGGAATACGTGACACCACATATTGAAAACTAATATTCTACAGTGCAAATAAAGCCTGTCTCAAAAGACACACTAAGTCATCCAGGTCACCTGTGCTAACGATACCCTAGATACCAATACTGGTCACAAACCACAAAGTTCCTGGTCCTCCTCTTTCCAGGGAAAATTTGGAAATACCAGGATAAACTTCAGTCAAGTCAGGCCTAACTTCAAGAAGCTCAGAATGTGCAACTCGCAGGCATGTGAATGAATTCTCCAAAATAATTGTCTAAGCTCTACTTATCATTTTATTCACTACTGTCAGGATTATCTTCTTTCTCCCAGAAAGGCTGGGAAAAATAAACAATATGATCATTGATAAATTGGTAGTATAAGCAGCCAACAACCAAAACATGACCCCAACCCTCAAGCTGAACTTCCACAGACCAATGATAATTTTGGTCACCTCACCTAAACTGAGGAAAGTGTAGAGAGATGGAGAAATTTGTCTGCAGGTGTTTACAAGTAATTCCTCTCAACCACAAGAAAAATATGTAACTGTTTCTTTAAACATTAATAGTTGATAGAAGATTATGGTGTTTCTTAAAGAGCACAGTGTCAAGACGACAATCGGAAAGGTGACATGTTTTGTGTTAGGAATCTGCTGCAAGCATTTCATAACCTTTCCAAACTTTAAGGCAGAAAGTCACATTTCAAAGCAACACTTTTAACAATCACACATCCAGGTCAGCTGGCCTGAGTCTTACAGAAAAAGAAACCTGTAAAAAGAGGACCTGCAACACACCCATTTCCTTCACAGTCATCAACCCAAAAGATACAAAGCAAAAATTCTGCTAACTTCACCAATAAATAAGCTGTCTTTTAATAAAAATTGATCATAGTCCCCCCACACCATTATCTACAATGCTCACTTTAATCAACAGTGACAAAGAAGAAATATGATAAACTTAACCCTCATTCAACTTTTGTCATTCCAACTCCCTTTCTCTCCCTTACACAGTGACTCTTCCTTTTCTCCCACTCCCTACCTTTCCCCTTTTTCCCCACTCCCTAGATTTCTTTCTGCTCTGACAACACACTACACATCACATGAGGTGTCAGAGGCATGTACGCTAACAAATAAGATATATGCATCCAGACATCACAACATTCTCACACCTGCTCTGATGGCTCCCAATCCCCTTCTTTGTTGTTCCCTGCCGGAAGCCATCTGAGGTTACATCCAGAGGTTGCTCAGGGACTGCACTCCAACTGATAGCTGTAGAAGAAAGGATTATGAACAAGGCAGATGCTCTCATCATAAAAGCAGAACTTAACAGTTCCTTTCATTCTATGTGTTCACATGATACTATGCTGCTTCCCAAAATAATTCAAACTAGAAAGAGGACCATGGTTCTCTAGGGCCAGGATTCCAGTACCTAAAAGAACAGGTAAATTCTGTTTAATAAATAAATAAATAATAATTAAAAAATACACACACACACACACACAGAGCGCGCTTTCATCTTAATCAGGTCCTGCAAGAATCCATGCCTTTAAGTATTTGGCCTCCAGCTTTGCAATTCTCCCCTTTTTAGGGGGATTCTACTTTCTTTTGTGCATCCTGTCTGGACAAAACATGAAGAAATTTCCAAGTCAGACGGCTTATTTTCATATCAGGCTGTGAAATACTCCCCCCAAGCTACTCGCACCAGTCACTCTATGTTTTCGTTATTAATTTACTGTGTACTATTATTTTGTTGTGTATTGTATAGTCTAAATAGTTCTATGTTTGATAACTGACGTACATCAAGTATCTGTAGACTTTACTTGAAAAATATTATTAGCTAGTAGTCAAATTAAAATAATTTGTTGGAAGAGATAGCAAGTGCCAACCACCTTATCCTTTACCCCCATTCTGGTAACCTTATTACCATCTTAGACTGTAAACTTCTTAATGCTGAAACTCTGCATGCCATACCTTATAGATTTATAACTAACTAGCAAAGCATCAGTAGCATGTTAACAGAAACAAAACTGACATGCCCAATCTGTCCCTTCATAGCCTAACAACAGTTCCTTTTTAACTTCTACTGCCTTGAGACAATTTTTGTTCCTTAAGTTCTCCCATTTTTCTGTGTTCCTAACAGGCAAAACAGTTGCACATGCATTAACTCTAAAGACAATTTTCTTTACAGCTTCTCTCCTTCATGATACCACCTTGCCATTCAAGATGTTCAAAACCTACACATTATAAAGCATATTACGGAGACTGGTTATGTTAATCATACTTGTATTATGATTCAACTGTATGCTGCAATTGCCATACTCTGCTAAGTGTACTTGCATTGTGATTTAGGTACAATGTTGTATCACTCTACTAAATTAAAATCCTGTGTGATGTCAAATAATATTAAATAGATACAACTGGTATGAAACATTAAACCCTCCATGTGTGGAGTATCTAAAACAAAAATTTACTTAAAAGTGGAAACATTTTCTATTCTTTCATTTCTTCATAGTTATCGCAAACTGCAAAATATTAAACAGAACACATTTTTCTTTTTAAAAATACCAGCTGAAACATTCCTATCAAGCATATTTCAATACTCAGTGTAACAGCCCTGAATTTAGAGTTTATTCTGATTTTCACCCCTTCAAGAAAAGTCAACCTGGCGTAATTCATATACGCAAAAAAGTGTGATAAAGCATCATGCATCTTTACTTAACAGAATGACCTGAGTAACTGTACAGAAAGAAAGGCATACACAGGAATTTAGTCACAGTTGGCTTCCGATCTTTTTTGCTAAATGAATTGGCACCATTTTTCAATGATGGATTTTGTTTCCTATCTCACACCATCGAAATCTTTTCCTTCCTGGCACCTCTAAATGACTCCAATTTAATGAATCTGAGTTCCATTAAAGAACCCTTTATTTCCATTCTATTTTATCATCAGCTCTACTGTAATAGAACAACTTCCAGTTAAGCCAGAAAAGTATACAACAGCAGAAGGTAGGCATGTCCAAGTTTAAAGAAACTGCTTAACCATACACATACAGTGGCAGTTCCATTGTTTTTTTTTTCCCCAAATGAGACCATGTTGCTAAATCACAACGTGACTTGCATATTCATTCATCACCATGACAAAAAATGCAATGCCCAAAACCTCTATCAATTAAACCTTCACACTATACTACTCTGTATTCTTTCTACGTTCAGATTTCTGGAGCAATTACAAGCATAACTCAGCATGGCAAGTCTTCTGTTCATTACCAAGGAGAATGCAAAACTAACTGAAACAAGAAGCCTTTTGATATTTTTGTTTTCTTATTGCCCTCAGAACTTTTGCGTTCACTGGTTATTTTCTGTCTTTGTTTAGATCATAAATTCTTAATGGCATCAACCACGTGTTTATTCGGTCTGAAAACTCCCTACGGGGAACTAGAGGCTGAGCTGAATATTATTAATTATTAACAATTAAGTTCTGGCCTGAAATTAATTTCTAAGTCACACTTTGCCTCTAGCACTGGCAATGAATGATGTTCCATTTTAGGAAACCACCAAAACCACGTAATTTCTGTTTGGACTTTTGCACACAGTTATGCAACTAGCCCAAGGTAACTCACCTGCACTACAAGGAACGAGTTTTGTTCTGCTGTTAGTTTGAACTTCCTGAATTGCCTGACGGCTATGTTCAAATCGAAGATCCGATTGCAGCAGCTTAACTTCATGAGTGAGAAAACCATCTGGTAAAAATGAGATGTGCTGACACCTAAAGTAAACACGGAAAAATGCAAGTGATTTTAAGTCTGGCCTTCCCAAACAAGCTGATATTGTGCAATTTCCCTTCAACATCTAAAACATGTTACTTTACATCGAAACTGAATTGAACATGAGTTATAGAAGAGAGACAAGGAGATTTGGGGGCTTTTTTCCCTTCAAAAAAGTGTTTGTTAAAAAAAACAAAGCCACATAGCTTAAGACCTTGCCCGTCCTAGAAAAACTACGATGAATTGGTTTTTGAAAAGGTCTAGTTAAAAGCTAGTATAATCGATGGAGACAAAGTATGCAGGATAAAAACTGCAATACACTTCTGCAATCACAATGAAGAATAATAATCGAAGTATTTACATAGTCAAACATATTACAGTAACAACTGTTTTATGAACCTAAAGGTTCATAATCAAAGACTAGAAAGATACAAAAGATTATACATGGAACTTACAGTTCCATGTATAATCTCATCTTTGTTACCTTTAAATTACTGTTACACGCTGAATGGGATTAGGATCATATGAAGAGGAAAAAACGGCATGTGTTTAATCATCATAAAATT
>NW_008824759.1:81772-92259 GCF_000699105.1 Pygoscelis adeliae | reverse complement strand
CAGGAATGAATTAAGACTGAGGTTCATATCGTCAGATGTAATAGTCTGAAAAAGTGCCTGACTTTGCAATCTAAGACTAATAAGGCTGGGCAAATTCTTGTCCCATGTGTTACAGAGCGAGGAAAGGATTATCCAGTAAGCTCCACTGGATAGGTAGCTAGAGTTTCCCCTATTAATATACTATGACCTCTTTTATAACCGTCCTAGAAGGATGTAAGGCTATGGAGAAAAGGAGTTACTAAACTAAGTCAAACCCTTCAGATGAACTGGTCTAGTAACTGCCTCTTAAAGGGAGTGGTTAGCTCCCCGGTTTCTTTCTTGCCCTCCTTTCCCTCCACTCCGCCCAGTTCCATTTACCGTCCTGTAATGCTTGCCAATTCCTTTGTTGCACTGATTCACCCTCCTAAGCACGAAAAATATCCACTTCCTATCCTTTTATTGCTAGGATAGTTTTCATCAACTCAAGGATCCGAGGAGCAAGAAACCCAGTGCACAGCAGATGACTTTCCTCATTTAGCAGCAGTGCACTTCACCTCCCGCATAAATTTCCCTGAGGTGACAAGTTGTGTTATCAGAGCTCTGCTACTCACAGTAGGGAGAAAATGAAATCTTGGATGCAATTCAAATCAAAGCAGCAGACAATTTTTTACCACCATGGAAATGCACATAAGCTTTGCCTTTCCAGTCTAACGCAACTCTTAGTCTTTTTCCAGCTGACCAGTACAAGCTGTCACATGTTAGGTGCCCTGAACCACTTCAGTGAATCACAGAATGGTTGAGGTGGGAAGGGACCTCCAGAGGTCATCTGGTCCAACCCCTCCCTGCTCAAGCAGGGCCACCTACAGCCAGCTGCCCAGGACCGCGCCCAGATGGCTTTTGAGTATCACCAAGGTGGGAGACTCCACAACCTCCCTGGGCAACCTCTGCCAGTGCTCTGTCACCCACACAGTGAAAAAGTGTTTCCTGATGTTCAGAGGGAACCCCCTGTGTTTCCATTTGTGCCCGCTGCCTCTGGTCCTGTCACTGGGCACCACTGAAAACAGCCTGGCTCCATCTTCTTTGCACCCTCCCTTCAGGTATTTATACACATTGGTAAGATCCCCCTGAGCCTTCTCTTCTCCAGGCTGAACAGTCCCAGCTCTCCCAGCCTTTCCTCATATGAGAGATGCTCCAATCCCTTAAACACCTTCGAGGCCCTTTGTTGGACTCTCTCCGTACGTCCCTGTCTCTCTTGTACTGAGGAGCCCAGAACTGGACACAGCACTCCAGGTGTGGCCTCACCAGTGCCAGCAGAGGCGAAGGATCACCTCCCTGGACCTGCTGGCAACGCTTTCCCTAATGCAACCCAGGGTACCATTAGCCGCCTTTGCTGCCAGGGCACACTGCTGGCTCATGTTCAACTTGGGGTCTAGCAGGACCCCCCAGTCCTTTTCTGTGAAGCCGTTTTCCAGCTGGGCAGCCCCCAGCATATATACTGGTGCATGGGGCTGCTCCTCTACAAGGTGCAGGACTTTGCACTTCCCCTTGTTGAACTTCATGAGGTTCCTACCTTTCTCCGGCCTGTCAAGGTCCCTCTGGATGGCAGCACAATCCCCTGGCATATCAGCCATTCCTCCCAGTTTTGAGACATCAGCAAACTTGCTGGGGGTACACTCTGCGCCATCATCCAGATCATTAATGAAGATGTTAAACAGGACTGGACCTAATATTGACCCCTAGGGTACACGGCTAGTTACACCTCCAACTACATTTTGTCCAATGATCACCACCCTCTGGGCTCAGCCATTCAGCTGGCTTTCAATCCACCTCACTGTCTGCTCATCCAGCCCATACTTTAACAGATTCTCTATGAGGATCTTACAAGAGGCAGTGTCAAAGGCCTTACTGAAGTCTAGGTAGACAATATCCACTGCTCTCCCCTCATCTACCAGGCCAGTCACTTCATCACAGAAGTCTTTCAAGTTGGTCAAGCACGACTTCCCCTTGGTGAATCCATGCTGACTACTTTTGACAATCTTCTTGTCTTTCATGTGCCTGGAAATGGTTTCCAGGATTAGCTGCTCCATCTCCTTCCCAGGTATCAAGGTGAGGCCGACTAGCCTGTAGTTCCCTGGGTCCTCCTTCTTGCCTTTCTTGAAGAATGGAGACACATCTGCTTTCCTCCAGTCTTCCGGAACTTCTCCCAGCCACCGTGATCAATCAAAGATTAATGGGAGTAGCCGCACAATGACATCTGCCAACTCCCTCAGCTCTCCTGAGTGCATCAGGAGACGCAGATCATCAGGGCCCAGGGACTTAGCATGTCTAGTGTTCTTAAGTATTCCCTGACCTGATCTTCTTCCACCAAAGGTATGTTCTCCTTGCACCAGGCTTTCCCCCCATTCTCTACGACCTGGGATTCCTGAAGGCTGGTCTTGCTAGTAAAGACTAAGGCAAAGAAAGCATTCAGTACCTCAGCCTTTTCCATATCCTGTGTAACCAGGTCCCCCATCTCATTCAGCAGCGAGTCCACGTTTTCCTTAGCCTTCCTTTTGTCACCTATGTACTTAGAGAAGCCCTTCTGGTCTTTGACATCCCTTGCCAGATTCAATTCCAGTTGGGCTTTAGCTTTCTCAACCTCATCCCTGCATGCAGAGACACTGTCTCTATATTCCTCCTAGGTTACCTGCCCTTGCTTCCACCTTCCATATACTTCCTTTTCATGTTTGAGTTTGGCCAGGAGCTCCTTGTTCATCCACGCAGGCCTCCTGACATTTCTGCCTGATTTCCTATTCGTCAGGATGGACCACTCTTGAGCTTGGAGGAGGTGATCCTTGAACATAAACAGTTTTTAAGGGCCCCTCTTGCCTCCAGAGCCTTATCCCATATGACTCTTCCAAGCAGATCTTTGAAGAGGCCAAAGTCTACTCTCCTGAAGCCCATGGTTGTGAGCTTGCTTTTTACTCCCCTCCCTCCACTCAGAATCCTGAACTCCACCATCTCATGGTCACTGCAACTAAGGCCTCCTTTGACCTTCACATCCCCGATGAGCCCCTCATCGCTGGCGAGTATGAGGTCCAGCAGAGTACCTCTCCTTGTTGGCTCCTCTATCTGCCATTTCAATCATTCCTAAAGGTGGATCGGGTTCAAAAATTCCACTTCTTTTTCTATTGCAGAGCCGGAGGATGAGAAACAAGTATGCCAAATCCAGAGGTGCAGAGCCACAAACCTCATCCTTTACAGAAGCTGAAGGCCTAGAGTCTCATGGTAGAATTCTGAAGCGCATCCCTCAGAATGCATGAAGACTATAAAAGGTGAGCTTGCACTGCACACCCAAATCAGTGTGAATATAAGTGGTGGAATAGTCCAATGAGAGATATTAGCTTGCATGCAAGTGCAAAGTGTCCCAGAAGAACGAAGTTTTGCTCAAAAAGCAACAAACTGACAATCAACACTAATAGAAACAACTGTTGACAGGAAATCATGACTTTCCAATCTGGTTGCCAAACAGCACTCATCTTTCTAAACCTAAATATACTCCACCACTCCACAGCCATTTCTGTATTAGGTCTAGAACTCAGTTTCCATGGGCTGCACAGCACACCTGAAGGCACAGATAGAGTTTTCAAAAACCTCTACTGAGAACAGACTGACAATACGATTTTGAAATTTTACATGGCATGCACTTGTATGCATATGCAATGACCCAAGTATTAACCTCCTGGACAATTTTAAGTTTGGATCCAAGCTTAGGAAGACAGCAGAAAGTAAACTGGTTTTACTACAATTCCCTTTAAAGCAAGTTTAAAATACTGCATCTTTTACTTGCCAGAAAGTAAGTCCAAAAGCTGGGTCTAAAATCAGCAAAAGCTTCAGAAGAACCAAGCAGTTCATTTAAGGCTAAGTTATAAAAAGGTTTGTAAGGACAACCAGAAAGACATCTTTTCCACAGTGCAAAAGTCTACCTACGCATTCATTTGGAGTCATTTCAGTCAGATTGCCTTTAGGATGGATGGATTTGGGGGCTTTTTAATTTAATTTTAGGAATGGTCCTGCAAGAAATAAAAGCTGCTTTTGCTCACCAACACAATTCTATAAAAGGAAACTTATAGATATTCAGAATGACTTTGTGGAGTATGGATAACTGAATAAATTAAAACTTTTCTTGACCCTGCTTGAGGAAATAAATTCAGGAAGAGGGCAAGAAAAGTTCAACTTCGCTATGCTAAAAAACTTCACTACGCTGAGTTTGTGTCCTTCTGGCTGCTTTTTCTGCTGAAAGGCTTCTAGAAAAACTCAGGTGGGTAACAGCTTCTCACTGTTCCATGAAGGGACAACCAAGGGGATCCTGAATCTAATGGAAATTCTTTTGTGAATCTTCAAGTCTGATCCATCAGCAGTAGTCACCTTTTCTCCATACTACACAGGGCTACTTTTTGAAAATGTGAATTTGCAGAAATTCACGTTTTCTGCAAATTACTTTGGCGCAAAGTCCTCATATTTGCGTGACACATGTTGTCTTCCATAACTCATTGCCTCCATACACACCATCTGATTTCCAAAGGAGAGAACTTACCTTTCAATAATTGCTCTCCGCATAGCTTCTTGGCTATATGGGCACTTCCCCACTATAATTGCTGACAGATACAATGGATACTGCAGGAAATGCATCAGAAGAGCTCCTTGACACCCTAACACGTTCCAGCGAGCCAGTTTATCACTGCAGGACATAGAGCATGTTCTGTCCCCACGACCTGGCTTCACTCGTAATAATCCCACACAGTGATACCCCAGCCCAGGTATCCGGGCATCACCCAGCTCTCCAGGTACGCATTTTGCTCCAGTTCTATAAATATCTACTACCTTCGGTCTCCCTAAGCCAGTCTCCTTATTAGCTGTTTGTATCTCTGCAGAACATTCACAGCTCTTTGGATTTGTGTCGCCATCTCGTTTCACAGATACTTGCTGAACAGCCAGGTCTTCAGTGATTACAGAAGAATAATCATCATCGTCAGTTTTCACTCTCTTGATTATATGATTACTTGCCATTTTCTCTGATTTCCTTTTATCTTCTGGACCCAAACGATCATGGTTACTTATACACTCTGCTGATTGTCCAGCTGCATCATCTCCAGTCACTGGCTTAGAAAGCTGTTTCTCTGGTTCACTAATTGGAATAATAGAAGCATCTCCACCTAGAACAAAAGAATTAACATCAAAATTGGCCAAAAACACATCTCTCATGACTGGAACACATCACGCCAGTAATATTATGGCTACTACTAGCTTTCACAGATTTGCACTCAGGAAAATTTAATTATGAGAACACACTTTTCAAACAACATTGCCCTGTAAAATGATGAATCAGACTTCGCTGAAATTTGAGCCAATATGTTTAATTTCAACTTCTTCATTCTACCGAAGAAATAATAAAAAACGCAAAATTTAAAACAAAAATTATAAAGCAAAAGGTGTCAAAGGCATTTGGCAGACTACAAGCAGTGCTTAAGACTCACAGGAAAACTAGTCTCATCTAACTAAACAATACAAACCTCTAAAGAATAATTAAAGAATAACCTATCAAATAAGGATGGAAATTTTAATCTGTATTCCTAAAACAAGCTCAAAACCAAAATTATGAAGCTCAGTTCAAAGCAAACAAAGCCTGACAGGCGTGTGAGAAAAAGGCAGTCAGGAAATTATTTTTGCTATTAAATTTGAAGATTTAGATTCTATTCTCATATTGCATTAACAAAGAAAACCATCATAGCATATTCCAGCAATGCCATAAAAATAACGAAAATGTACAAGCAACTAATTCACTATGTGAAGTACTGATGAGGCGTATTTTGAGAGTGCTTAGACTTCTTTGCTCTGGCAACAGACTAGCAGTTGAAGAACACGCTGGTAAGAGTGTGGTAACATCGAGACATCCGATAAGCTGGTAGACCAGGAGGTCGCCTTCCTACATTTTGCCAATAGATCCTCATCTTTGTGGTGCTGTTTTTTTAAAAACACACAAAGAGCATTTTCCATGACAAAACAAAAAGTTGTATTCCATTCCGTAAGAAGTTTTGGGTTGGGGGGTGGTGGTGGTGTTTTGTGGGTGGGGCTTTTTTGGTTGTTTCTTGGGAGTTTGGTTTTGTTGGATTTTTCTTGGGGGGGGATGTCCTGTTTTGTTTTGTTTTTTTGTTTGTTTGGTTTTGGTTTTTGTTTGGTTGGGGTTTTTGGTGGGGGTTTTTTTTGTTGTGTTGGGTTTGTTTGGGTTTTTTTGAACTGTGGTAAATGTCAATGTTTTTTATTAAAATTTGAATCCAAGGAGACAACATTTAAAGAAAAGCAACCAGGAAATATGACAGGACCTGACAAGTATGTTAGTTTCTGGAAAAGAAAATAGCAGCCATTATTGTTTACAGAGAAAGTGAAACGTTCCACTATATAATGAGCAGTGTATTGGATTTACGGGGTTCTCATGAATCACATCCAGTGAGCTATAATGCCAAATGTATCTGTGGAGGACCAGTCAAGTACATCTTAGGGCACATACAGATAACATGAGCTACTGCCTCACTCTCACTCCCGACCAAAGAGAGACCAAAGAAAGGCAAGGGGCAGAAAAGATTCTACAAGTGGCAGCCATGAAATTGGTTCACTCCAGCATACTCACATGGGGTATGACTGGAGAAGAAAACAAATATGATATTTGGTTTGAGTTTCCATTTCCCAGTTTCAGTTCCTGGAATAAAGATACTGCACTGCTGATGGGAAGCTGCCAGCCACATCTGATGGAGAAGATACCTGTTAGGCAGAAAGTTTTCATGAAACATTTACTTCATTTTTGATGCATGGGAAAACAACAAAAATTAGATGCCCACTAGTGCCTGTTCTTTCCCGATAAAGTCTATGAGGAGCCAATCAGTTATGCTTCTACAGATAAATGGGATCCAACATACTCCACAAACACATCATTGGACCCTTAATAACAGACCTCAAAGGGCTGGCTTCAGTGGAGTTAACTATCTCCTCAAATCGTGTATCTAAGGTCCCCTCCTCTCACTCACTCTGTATTTTTACCAGCACTGCAACTCAAACGATTCTGTGAGAGCCAGTTTAGTGGCATCAAACCACATGAAATATACTCGTTCCTGTAGCATTACTGTTCTCCTGGCTCAGTTCCTTGAACCAGCTTATCCCACGTGAACAAGATGACTGGTATGTCAGAAACAGCAAGGCTACCCTTGACAACTAGTCATCAGACCAGCACTGACGTCACATGAAATCAGATCCTACTTCTTTGTACAGAGGCTCTACAAGAATGAGAAAGAAACAAGCTTTTGTGAAAGGGCCTTAACACCACCTAGAAGTGTAAAAATTAGGTTAAACTCCTGCTAACAAAGGGGAAAAAAAAGTGTTGCTTACATAGAGGTAATACCGTCTCTTTCATTACATTCTCATCCCTGAAGCTGCAAAATCTGGCTATTTCAGCTATAGGTCAAAACCATTTGTATCACAACAAACAACCTCAAGTGGCACTGAATAACAGCATGCAAACTTCATGCCTCACCTCTGGAAGCTCCTCTTGGCCACAATTTCAGCATGACTGTCATTCAGAACGTCTCCTAAAGCAACAACCAAATGAGAACATACGTATCATTACTGAAAAGGAGACGAACAAAGCAAGCAGAATTTGACAAATGACAGTTCTCCAGATTCATTAGCACTTGAAGGTTTAACATTGGTATTAGGCTATTTCAAGATATTTAAACTTCCAATCGCTACAAAAGGAGGTCAATAGCCTACACAAATGAAGGATAAAAGTCTTCACTCCGCAGCAAGTCAGAGACTTGTTTAAATACCAAATTTGCACTCTTCTGAAATCTGAAATCCTTTGAGTTGAATAAAACACTGGCTTCCTTCAAAACCTTCCTGATGTTTGTTCTTAATAGTAAATCTTGATATTCTCAGATTAAGCGTAACATCGAGAAAATTTCAAGTGTTTGTTAAGCTTTTGGTTGAAGTTTCTTGTTGCACTATGCCCTACAACTTAAATTACTTTTCTTGTAAATAATTCTGATATTTACCAGGTTTACACATCTCACGTCCTGCAGTGTCTGCCTATTGTGGTATCTAAAGGAACAGGATCTGCAGATCACCTTTTATTTCAGCAATAAAAGGCCAGGCGATGAAAGTCCTCTTTAACAGTTCTAAAAGTTTAAAGTTTGAAAGTTCTCTAACAGGCAACCATTAACATGACCTACCAACCAAGTTAATTTAAAAATAAATGAATGTTATCATAAGAGGAAAATATTTTCTAAACTTAAGATCACTGAAGACAAACAACAGAGAGAAGAACTAGCTTTACTTTTTTCTAGTCAAATTTCTACTTTGACTCTTAATACCTAGGTTGTAAGTAGTACAACAGTTTAATCACAATTTTCCTAAATCATAGATACATTCTGAATTAAAAAATGGACATGCAGAGCAAGGAAAAGTCCTTGCTACAATAAATGGTAAGAAATGGTAGCTGTGGGAAGTCATGTATCTACCCATACATTTATTGTACGAACACTTAAAAC
This sequence comes from Pygoscelis adeliae, assembly GCF_000699105.1. Lineage (NCBI taxonomy): Eukaryota > Metazoa > Chordata > Aves > Sphenisciformes > Spheniscidae > Pygoscelis > Pygoscelis adeliae. Next base: position 83,704 of record NW_008824759.1, on the reverse strand, counting down.
TATCTAGCTGCAGAATATATGGTAAGGGAGAAAAAGCCTGTTAGTACCTTTCTGGTGTCACCCCTACCCTAACTCAGCAGTGGTATCTTTTGCATCAGACCACAATAAAACTAGACTGTAACAGGTGACTGACGCACAATTATTTTGCTTATGTTTTGTTTTGCTTTTAGTTATGAAGTCTTTGGGTATGCAGACTCAGGGCCTAAACTACACATTTCCACATATAAAAAGTTTATTCACCTTTAAGGCAGCAAGTGCAGCAAACTTTAGGGCAGCCATTCTGGCTGCCTAAGCCCCTCTCTCCTTAACGAGGTGAGGTCTGCCTTAAACTTCTGGCTTCAATCCAGAAGTCTGAGCTCAATGCCTTGGACATTTTCATTGATTCTAAGACACCAGCAAGAAAGAAGGTAGCATAAGTAGTCTGTTCTTGGATTTTACATCATACTTACCAGTTTTTCTCATTTTGTTTTGGCCAATACATTTTGTTCCAGTTCCCATAGCAACAACTTCCTTTGTTACTGAAAAAAGAAACAACATTAACTGAACAAACTATCGCCAGAAGCATTGCTCTCGTACAGTCATTCTGGTAAGACAACACACAGAACATTTGCGTGGAAGAGAAGGTACAGGGAGGCAGGCCATTGGACATTCCAGAAAGGAAACAGTATCAGCTGGAGAACTGAACCTAGTAGGCAGAAGCCCCAGTGCTAGGAAAAGTCTATGATCCCACAGCAGGAGTGCTAACACAGGCTTGATGTGCTAGGCAACACACAGTGGACACTGGCATAGGATGGATTCCTCAAACACATAAGAGAGAAGCATGGGATACAATCTGCATGACAACATGGAAGTGCCAGTAAGGGAAAGGAAGACGATGGTGAACTAACACAAACACACAATGTAATAACACAGTCTGTTAAAGGAGAGCAGACTGAGACCTTTCTAGGATTCTTTCAAACAGTAGCCAAACACACTTTTGCGAGGGTTTACATTAGGAATTCAGGTTCTGCCTAGACTTTCGCCACTTATTGAACAGCCAAATGCAGGCTTTCATCTTCTTAGTTACAGGCGGGGAAGAACAGCCTTGCACTATAACCACCTCTTTCCAGACAGAAGCTGTAGAAGCTTTTACAATCACAAAGAGTAAAGAATTTGGGTGGAGACCGAAACGGAACAGGAAGGGGTGTATGTTTTTTTTTTAGAAAGTATCTTGAAAATAAATAAATAAAAAGCATCAAGGACTGCCACCTCCTCACCCCCTTCCCTCCCACTGCCCCTCCCAAATCCCCACAACTCATTCTTACCCTGCAGATTCCCTGGACTAGGAAGAACCTCTCTTTGGGTTGCAGACTCCACTTTGACAACAGCTGCCAGTGAAGTCCATTCCCTGTTTCGATCCGGTTTCCCCTGCTTAGGGAGTCTGGTCCTATAATGCAGGTAACATAGCTCAGCAATTTCATCAGCTGACCACATGGCTCCTGGTGCAAGTGCAGGTTCTAAACAGAATTGGATTCCATCACAACACTGATTAACCCCCATCTCTTCAAATCCTGCTGCCTTGTTCCGCATGACACCTTCCTGTACCAGATTCCAATATCCAAGGCCTAACTGCATCACCCCTTTCAGGATTATTTATAAGAAATATATCATATGGAATAAATAACTTTTTTTCCAAATCACTAGGAATAAAAAGCAATGCTAGAACCCTTATAGTCTGGCAGCAGGTGAGATTGCTGGGTTCCCACTACGCAGCCGTCAAGTGTCCATCACACCACTGTCCCCGTGCGGTCCCTGCACCACACCCGAGGCGCCTGGTACCCCCGTGCTCATTCCGAGGCCTCCGGGCCTTCGCCCCGCCCGGCGACCGGGGAGCACAGAGCTCCACAGCCAGGGCGGCCAGTGCCCCGAGCGAGCTGGTGTAGCGCTCAAGCA
>NW_008824759.1:70682-81158 GCF_000699105.1 Pygoscelis adeliae | reverse complement strand
TCTGTCAAGATTTCTAAGCAAGCGCAAGAAAGAAGAGCTTTTCTGAGGGGGAATGCTTCGTCTTAGGGAATCGCAAATGGCTACACTGCCTGTTGCTCGTTTTGTTAGAGAGATGGCCTGCTTTGCAGAACCTCACCCCCCGTTCTCTGACAAAGCTCGCAGTAGGCACTGCCATGCCTAACATTTACCTTGATGTTACTGGAATCTGTAAGGAACATGGTGAAGCGATCAATTCCCATGCCCCAGCCAGCTGTAGGAGGAAGGCCATACTCCAGTGCGGTGCAGAAGTTCTCATCAATAAACATGGATTCATCATCACCTGCAGCTTTTGCCTAGATGAGAAAATCAGTAGTAAAAGGTGGGCTGTACAGAGTGAGACAGTACCACTTCTGCTAACCCCTACCAAAAAGGGAGGAGTATCGGTATTTGTAGCCATCATGTAACTGATGAAACCAAAGCCCTCTAACAGATGAAGGAATCCTGGCACCCGGAGAACTGTGGAGGTCACTTGTACAGCTGCTTCCAAAATAGCTCTAGGCTCAATTCCTTTCTGATCTGTAGTTTCCTTTTCAGACAAAGACCCAGGCCCCTCACTTCAGTAAAAGCTATCTCCAGGGCCATATGGCAGCAGATGACAGTGGAATAAATTGCTTTCAAAGGCTTCTCAGGTTCTTTATTGCTTGCAACCCCTCCTTTAATGTTTGCAGAAACAACTAAGAAGCATAATTGTTTGAATTATCAGTAGTTGCTCCATGAAACAAAGTTTAGGGATTGCTTTTTTCCCCTCAAGTAGAAAGATTAAAAAACCCTACGCAGAGATGGTAACTAATGCAGCCGACCCTGACAGCCTCCAAGTGCCAAAAGTCATAATAATAAAAACGCAGACGAGCCAACCCTCTCAAATTTAGAAAATGCCAAGTGTAAGTGTTGAAACAACAACAAACATTTTTGCTCACACAGTTTCAAGGAAGACTTTGCAAAAGACTGTTAAAGCAAACTTTTCCGCCCGAGTCTGGAATCCTGAAATGTGAACTGCCATCCTTCACCTCAATCTCCACCCTAACATTAAATTTTCAGGCAAATTTTCATTCAATACATATAATCATATGTCTGCAAAGTCTGGCTATAATCATGAGAGACAACTGCAGCAAACATATATACAACAAATCAAAGGTGAAAGAAATCTGTACTATTATTCATTCTGACTGAACGTTTTGAAACTTACTATCAAGTAAGTTAGTTAACATAAGTCTATTTTCCTGGTTTTGACAATTGTTTAATCCTCTCAGGCAGTGTGAAGCCATTAGAAAGAGCAGGAAGAACAGAAACTCTGTTTCTGCAGACCGCATCATCTGACCACAATCTCTTGTGGGCACGCGTGCATTCATGGATGTATATACCTAATTAGTAACAAAATCAGTTTCAGTCGCTCCTTTCTGAGGCTTATCTAGAGAAACCTAGTACTATAAATTTGCAGGCCTAGTAATTTCCAGTCTGCAGCTCTATTCTGTGAGCCAATTTAAAATAGTAATAACTCAGTTCAGGAAATCAGGCTATTTCTTACACACCATTCAAACACTTACCGGACACGAAAATTTATTTAAGAACCTAGTAGTATAATGTTGTGTGACTACATAAACGCTTCATGGGGGAAAAATAACTTTCAACCTGAGCAAGACAGAGAAAACTCTTTGCATGTTTGCTTTTTTTCAGATTAGTACTTCAAGTAGAATAAAAGGGAAGATATTCCAAAACAAAGTCGCACTACTAAAAAACTAATCAACAGCAGTGTTTGGACTTGCTTACCTTAGAGAGCAAGGTTCCTTTAAAAGGAACTAACTTTTAATGACAGGCTTTCACTTGAGTGAGAAACACTCGCTCAAAGTAGTAACAACCCTTTTCAGCAGTAGGGAGTAATGACAGATTTGGAATAGACATGGGAAACATTCTTTGCTTACATGCCTATATCATTGATTCACTACCAGCAAGACACCATACCTTGGCCTGATCCTCAAAAAGCTGCCGCTGACGGAAAGGATCATTAAGTTCTGTGTACGCATTGCACACTTCCTTCTTCATTATAAAGAGTTCGAAGCGTTCTGTTAGTCCCTGATGAGAGCGATGCCTATGTGAAGACGACAAAACAACCATACCTTAAAATAAACATCCTTAGAGGAGCAAAGAGCACATACATTACTTCAGGAGGATTGCCCACACTTAGCAGTAACAGCTGTCAAAACTACAAACTATTAAGCACACCTCTTCCCCAGACGACGGGTTTCATAGCTCAAGAACCAATGTCTGTCTTGGTTGGTGTCAGAATTCACAAACTCGTATACAACATCAAAATCTGTTTTCACATATGTGACCTTTTTTTGCTTGCCTTTTTTTTTTTTCTTTTTAATAAAGTAGGAGTAGAGCATTTAAAAGAGTTACACACTGACTGTGTCTCATACTCTTACCATTTGGCTAGAGGACTCATGATCTGTGGGTGATCACAGATGAACGTAGGGTTGATACACGTGACTTCCAGGAATTCACCAACTAACTGCAAAAACAAAGGCAAAACAATTATGTAGAGTACAGTATCACTTTCCCAGCACTGCCTTCCCCAAACATCCTACTTCCTTCTCTTCACTACTGAAGAAGGTACCATAAAGCTGAAAAGTTTCCCAACTAATAATTCCTGATCATGTAATGTCTTCGCTAACAGAGAGCGTACATCCTAGTTGGATAAGAAAAATGACATAGCAAAAACTGTATAAAAAATAAACAACGTAATTCAATTTGGACATTACAGCAAAGGCCAATAGGAAAAGCAGCAGAAAAACAGCTATCAGGCCCTATTTTGGGTGTAAAGGAAAAGACTTAATACAGTTGACAGAAGAACTATATGGTAAGCCTACCAGTTTGGTAAGGTACATACAAATGCACAGACAAAACTGATCTGCTTTAAGCACAAGAGACCAGTTATCAAACCAAAATCCTCTAGCACTCACATTAAGCAGGCATCGGTAAACTACATTTTGGTGTAGACAACACAAAAAGATTCTGACACAGCAAGTTTTCTCACTGTGATACAGAAATAGCTGAAGCACATTTCAGCGCGTTTGCCCAGATGCAGCTAAACTTTTGCTCTGAAGAGACTTCTATTGATACAGATAGATCCTCAAAGACATTAGGATTATAAAACCACACCTTTACTTACTCTGTCAAGAAGCCTGGCTGTTGTCCTGGGAGGTGGACACTCAACATTTCTCTCTGCACAAAGCTCATCAAAGAACCTGCGAGTTTCTGAAATTGTTATAGACAAAAATTAGAAAAGCCACCCAGGCAACCACCTTTTTTTTTTTCTTTCTGCATGCTTCAACGTGTCTTACAGTAATTTATGAGGTCTTAATGGTATACATCATGGAAAACATGAGCTTAAATGTCAATCTACAAAAACAGTGTTTGTTTTTAATCAGTTTACACTAAAATGTAAGTTATTTTATATTTCAGAAACTTGACAACAGTTAAGCACAACCCCATACAACTGCTGGTTAAAAAAGAAAACTGGGGGGGGGGGGGGGGGGGGGACGCTAAAAAGAAAAGGGGGGGGGGGGAGGGGATATCACTGAAAAGTGTATGAACTCATTTCCTTATGGCTCTGGATTCCAGGAATAAAATAGCACATATGCACATTTTGAAGCAAGCCCAAAATAATCATACTCCTAACCTATGATCACAGGCATGGAGAATCAACTGCACAAAAGACAGAAGAAATAAAAAATAAAAAGCTGGGTCTCTTCAACAGATCAAGAACTCCCCAGATCATGCCTCTTGAGTATACAGCATCACACATACTCAACAAAGGAAGAGGCAAAAGAGTCAGATCCTGCCAAAGACTGCAAGGCGTGAAGGCTTCTTTCTGGACTCTTAGGTAACAGACAAAACCAGAGAAAAGCAATCCCATGTGTTAGTACTACTTCAAAAAAGCAGCTGACAGACTGCAGGCTGAGAACTTGAGACCTTTTGCCCTCTTTCTGTTAAAGAAGAATTATAGGACATTCACACTCAGCATCTAACCTTCAGTTTCAAAACACTCAGCTGGTGGAAATTTCACTCCTAGGACCTTTTCCAGATCATACACCATGCTAATCCGCCGGAAGGGAGGGGTAAAATCTATCTCATATGCCTGTCCATCTTGACCATCTGGATGGTAAGTGATCCTGTAACTTCCAGTAATGTGTTTCACCATTCCTACAAAAGGAACCTGAAGTTTAGAAGAAGAGTATGCCACATAATATACAATTCTTCTAGAGATTCTTACTCTTTTTTAATTAATATTGCATACATCACCTGAAAGCAACTTCTCTGTAATTTCCATCAAGTCATGGTAGTCTGCATAAGCCATATAGAATTCACAAGTTGTGAACTCAGGATTGTGAGTCAAATCAATTCCTTCATTCCGGAACTGACGCCCAATTTCATATACTCTGTCCATGCCTCCAACCACCACCATCTAAACAAACGGAAATTCTAGTAAACACACTAACTTTTTCAAAAGAACTAAAGAGAGCTCAAATGCACACAACTGCAACACGACCTTACAGATCTCATGCAAGATATATTTTGTTTCCTCCAGTCCAATGACTCCACCTTTCTTCAAGAATAATCCTCGTTTTACCTACATTTACTTTTTTAGGATAAGGTCACAGCAGTCTGGAGAATGTAGGCTTAGCCATGAGGGGCTTGTATTTTTACCTTATGATAAAGCTCTGGAGCAATTCGCATATACAAATTCATATCCAGTTCATTGTGGTACGTGATAAAAGGTTTTGCCACAGCTCCACCTGGAATTATATTCATCATAGGAGTTTCAATCTGTAAAATAATAACAAAAAAAAAAATTTAACAGTGGCATAAATATTTCCAGGCTCCTACCTCAATGCCCTGCTTTCGTCTAATCTGTTTCCAAAGCAGAACTCTGTAGATCAAGCAAACAAACAAACCACAGCTAGCTTTGATAAAAAATCTCTGTATTTCATTTATTGTTTGACATTCCAGTATATGAAAACAATTCTGCACTAAAGAGCACTTCTCCCATGCAGTCAGTGAAGACAAATTACTTAAACTATTTGTTGCTATCAAGAATCATTCATATTTACTATAAATGTGAACCTGTTGGGTTCATGTTATCAAAGCCAGGAACTGGGCTGTGGCATTGTCACAAAATCATCTCTCTACATTGCAGAAAATGAGGTTCCACAAGGCCAAGTGCAAGCTCCTGCACCTGGGTCAGGGCGATTCCCAATATCAGTACAGCATGGGGAATGAATGGATTGAGAGCAGCCCTGCAGAGAAGGACTTGAGGATACTGGTGTGTGAAAAATTGGACATGAGCTGGCCATGTGCACTTGCAGCCCACAAAGCCAACTGTATCCTGGGCTGCATCAGAAGAAGCGTGACCAGCAGGTGGAGGGAGGGGATTCCCCCCCTCTACTCCACTCTGAGGCCCCACCTGGAGCACTGCATCTAACTCTGGGGTCCCTAGTACAAGAAAGAGGTGGACCTGTTGGAGCGGGTCCAGAGGAGGGCCATGGAAATGGTCCGGTAGCTGGAACACCTCTCCTATGAAGACAGGCTGAGAGGGTTGGGGTTGTTCAGCCTGGAGAAGAGAAGGCTCCGGGAAGACCTCCTTGCGGCCTTTCAATATATAAAGGGGGCTTCTAAGAGGCGCAGAGAGACTTTTTACCAAGGCCTGTAGCGACAGGACAAGGGGCGATGGTTTTAAACTGAAAGAGGGTAGATTTAGATTGGACATAAGGAAGAAATGTTTTACGGTGAGGGTGGTGAGGCACTGGAACAGGTTGCCCAGAGAAGTTGTGGATGCCCTATCCCCAGAAGTGTTCAAGGCCAGGTTGGGCGGGGCACTGAGCAACTGGGTCTAGTGAAAGATGGCCCTGTCCATGGCAGGGGGGTTGGACTAGATGATCTTTAAAGGTCCCTTCCAACCCAAACCATTCTGTGATTCTACGATAAAATCCACTTGGTAAGAGAGCGAGCTGTTTCATAAAACTTATGAGAAGTATCAGCCTTCCTCAGTATCTTCTCCAAATCATTGTTTACGCTGTAAATTCTTTAGGACAGTCTCTGTAGCAAAGCTGTAAAGCAGTTATTCTGAAAGAAATGAAATGCCACGGATACTGCAAATTTTGCAAAACCTAAACAATTTTAATAATATCGGGTTTTTTTGAAAAAATAAAATTATTAACATTTGGAATATTCAAAATTATTTGGTGGTGAGAATGGCTGCGAATATATGGATACATGGAAACATTCACTTTAGATAAAAAGCTGTTACTGATCTTCCATATGTATGGGGAATACTGGAGTCCAACTGAATTAATTTCTGAAGAGATACACAATTTCACGCAGAAAAAAGAATTAAATCAATCCGCTGCAGGCTTCAGTGAATTGATTTAGTTCAAATCATTATAAATTTTCTTTCACAGAAACTGCATTTTCTTAGATGTTCAAAAGGTGACCAGTTATGCTTCAAGCAGTATACATTATTGACTACGTAAGAAACAGACTTCAGTTCAATGTCTCTTGACATTGAAAAGAGGAAGTAGCTGAAAATGATGGAGAAATGGAGTAGCAGAATGATTTACAACTCAAAACTTGGCCCCCTACACAGAGAGCTGGTGGAAGTAGCCAAACAATTTTCGAATTGATTCTGTGGGATATGCCACGTTTAAACCGCTGTGCTTACAAACCAGCTTGGCTTTCACATTAACACAAAGAACTTCAGTATGCCTGTCCATATTCTCACATCTTAGCATCAAGAATTAATGCCCCATTACTGACCCAGAAGCATGAAAACAGGTATTTTCACAACAGAATTTCACAATTCACAACAGAACTACCTATAGCCATACAGAAAGGGAATGCTTCTATGAAATAGAATGAGACTCAGGGCTCCTGTGAAAGAACAAAGGTCAGGGCAAAAAAAAGATAAGTCAATGTGTGATAAAAAGTGAACAAGGATGCAGCTAGAACTTAAAAAAGAGAAGAAATTTTGTCGGCTATGAATTAATATAGCTCCCTAAACAAGTATTTAATGGGATTCTCCAAATAGATCTATACCACAAAACAAGCTGAGCTGCGGAAAACAGAAAGCAGTCAGCATCCCAGACAGTACTGGAATCAGAAATAAAGTTCAATTGATGATGAGTGAACTAACAAGCCCTGACAATCAGCTGAAGAACATGATAAAATACCCATGACAGTTTGGCTAATTTTTCTCAAAATTAACTATGTCTGTCCATGGCATGACACTACACAGTGCCGTATGGAATACTGGTATGATCGAGCACTGCGCGATTCATGTACCTCCAGATTGCACTCTATTGTATATAGTAGGCCACTCCCTGACTTCTCTGCCTTTTATTTTATTCCCAACATTCTCACCAAGCCTAAGCAACTTACTCCATTATTCCAACAAGTCAAAACTTCATATAAATTGAGAAGGACTCTTATGGTCCTTTTTGATTAAGTTATCAGAACACTAAAATCTGTAAGTACTAGATTAAGAATTATTTGGAAAAAACCAAAAACAAATCAAAGAAAGACATTAAAGCCATCATACATACGACAGAGATGACATAGCACAGGTTCGGATTCCCACTGCTCTCAACAAACTCCCACTGGCAGCTTTTGCAGATTCAGTTGATAAACACCGGTAAATAAACTACATTAAGGTCTAATCTTTTTGCTAACTGTAAAGTACAACCAAGAATCTGGATGCAACAGAGACCAGAGCTAGTATTATTTTCTCATATGCTACTCCGCAATAGATCTTAAGATAAAACCAATTGTACTTACAGGAAGTAAAACCTGCATTTACTTCCACAGGCAAAACACGGTTTCAGAAATGTTATTTCCACCTTGATTTACTGAAATAAGGAAAGGGCAGCAGTAGTTCGAAGTACTACCTTGACAAAAGTTTCCTGAGTCATAACCTCACCAACTGAGGAATAGTCTTAACTTTAAAAGGAGAGGAAAGGAATGGTTCTCATTACATTAAACTTATAAAATACACCGTGCTGAGGTAATTATTCTCACTTCTGTAAATATTTTGCATATGAGCCTGAATATAAAGCATCCTTGAAGCTGAGAAGCTCTAAACACATTCAGTACGCAGAGAAAAATAAACACTGAAGCCTTACCTCAAGGAAGCCCAACTCATCTAGAAAGCTCCGAATATACGTAATGATCTTTGCACGGGTTATAAATTTCTGCCTCACATAATCATTAAGAATTAAATCCAAGTATCTCTGACGATACCTAGTTTCCTGAAAAGAACAAATATCTTTAGAACAAGCTAGACAAAATGTGCTGCCAAAGGAAAAAATACCAAAACAAAACTAATGTTCCGTTGTTGATGGATACCATCAGCAGATATAAAAGGTCATCCATTCAGACCTATCTGTCAAATTGCCTCCCAAGAGTGACAGGTATGACAAGTACCTTATCTTTCAGGCCAAAGTGAAGATGAGGCAACATGTGCAGGCATGGAGACAACAGAGTTATTTCATAAGGAATAATACTCAGTTCCCCTTTCTTTGTTTTCCCAGGATTCCCCTCTACACCAATTATGTCCCCACGACGCAGCTTGTTGTTAATACGGAAATACTCTTCCTCAGATTTGTAGAGCCTGTAATTACAAAACCAATATAAGCAGTTTTGTTTAAAATTTAACATTCCAAACTGTCCTGCAAGTTTCTCCCCAGACCAAATCCTTTAAAAAAAGGATTCTTCTAGCAGGGAAGCCAACCACAACATCCTAAGCAAAACACTACCTGGCTGCCTAAGCCAACCCACAGACGAATAGCCTAAGGAGATGAAGGAATAGAATGCCCAAATACAGATCTCTAGCCCCCAGAATGCAGCTCAGTTTAGAATGCTACTGGGAATACCTCTACTTACCTGGAATTTGCCATGACCTGCAACTTGACTCCTTCACCACGAAGATCATAGAAAATCAGCTTCCCTCCAGAGGCACGCTTTGCATGGATTCGACCTAAATATCAAAGTATGCAGGACATCAGGAAGAGTCACTAGCAGAAAGGATACAGCAGCAAAAGCCACAGTATTATCACTCGGACAAAGGATCGTCAGCTCTGAACTGATCACTAACTGTGAAAGAGAAGCCTCAAAATTAATATCTTAAGTCTCAAAATTAATACCAGTGCACAAAAGACCATATGAACTTTGGGTCCTGGAGCCCATATCACAACCTGATCTTGTAGATGTTGCACAGGTCCACTCAGTCTGAAAGGACGTGTCCTGAAAAGTCTAACACTGATACAGGCTTCGTGACCGAGTAATGGGCGATGGGCAAAATTCAAAAAGAGACCACCCCATCACCAGAAGCAGCTAAGACTTGGCTTAGCAAAGCAACAGACCATCTTTCTGTATCCCAGATAAGCCTTTACCTGCCACTCTCACTGTAATGTCTGTCAAGTGATCTCCTGGCTGCAGGTGACTGTACTTCTCTATAAAATCTGAGAGACATAAGTCTACATGGAACTTGTGGGGATAGGGATCTTCACTGGTGCCCTTCAGCTGCTGGACTGCATGGCTACGGATCTTGTAGTATTGCTGTCACCAGAAACAAAAAAAAACCCAAACGATTTTGTTAGAAACTGAAAATATTTTACAGGTTGTAAATTAAAACACAGCTGCCCTTACATAGGAATATGTAGGTCTCTCCCCTTTTAACCATTTAGTTCCCCTTGAATTAAAAAAAAAACCAATAACATTTATTCTCAGAACAGTAATAAGCATGAAGCCAGATGCTCACATTTGGATCTAAGCTTTCCTCATCAGCACCAATGTTATTCTCAGAGTCAGAAGTCAAGGAAGGCTTATCTGAATGCTTTTCACTTTGCTCTTTCTGCTTTGCCTCTTTTTCAGCTATTTTTCTCTCAGCCTTTAAACGCCTCTTCAGCTCACTGCAAAAGAGAAGGAAACCAGATGCAGCAGGTACTCCGATACTTCTACAGGAAAACACTTGGTAGGATTCTGCCAAAAGCTTACTGTACAAATAACCTTGTCATTCCTCTTACTCTGCCTAAAAGTCAAAGTAACCCTCAAGCATGTTTAAACATTTTCTTCTTTGAACTCTTTTAGTTCACCTCCTATGAGATACAAATACTCAGAGAAAGTTAAAACTGAATTAAACATTACATAAACAGACCTTGAGGATGTGTGCCCGTGTGCCCAAGGACCTTCCGCAGGCCGTTTTATACATAAGAGCCTAGCAACCCCAAGTAGCGTGTAAGTGAAATAAGGCAAACTCTCCACGGAAAAGTCAGGCGCTACTCAGGGTTCCCGAAGCCGCCTTCGCGGCCCGGACCGGCCCCCCCGTGGCCCACAGGCGCCGCGGCTCTTCCCGCAGCTCCCGACCCGCCGGCCGGGGCTTCATAA
>NW_008824759.1:66701-69591 GCF_000699105.1 Pygoscelis adeliae | reverse complement strand
GCCCTGGGCTCTGCCGCGGCCCGGCCGTCGATGCCCACGTGTTCCCGCAGAGCCCCAACAGACGGAGGAGCCCGCACAAAGCACGGGTCTTTTCGAGGCGGCTAATCGGGAGTTCGAAAGCACGGAGGTAAGCGTCCAGGGCCGGCACGGGGAGTAGCATTGCTGCTGCAGCTGCTTTTGCACACCGCAGTGCCACTGAGAGCAAGCTGCTCAGAGTAGTCCTTCCTGGTTGTCACAAAATGGTAGAACAATAACTCGTAATTAACTTCTTAAATGACTTTGTACCATGACATCCCTTCTGCTGTGGCTAAATAGGAGCGTCATGTGAGCCATGAACTGTGTGGCTTATGATGAATGGTGCCTTGCAGTGGCATGTTTTCTTAGTTTGACTCCCTGCCCAAGTTAACTTGAGGAAATTAATGTGACAGTGTTGTCACATTAAAAGCTGTGTTGGCAAATGGAAGTCATCCTTTCGCCTCAGGCATAAAATGTTTCTGCAGTTGCATTAACAGTTGCTTTTTATACTTAGTTTGTTCAAATTCTCACTTATACTTCATGCTTTTCTGTGATCTTGTATATCCTCGTTAACACATACAGCTTCACTTCAGTCACTGAATTTTACTATGCCTAGTAATTTCTGAGTTTTTTATATACTGTAGAATCACAGTGGAAAGTGGCTGGGTAGCAGTGATAAAGGAAGCCTGCCAGAAAATACCATGTCTAATTGATGACTCTGCTTCTCTTACTTTTAGTCAGGAAGTGACACTTCGGACATTTCAGAAGAACTTTCTATACAAGATGGAGAGGGAAAGTCCCCAGGAGAAGCAGCATCTGGTTTGAAAACTGGACCAGAGGACTCTGCTCTCCCTGACACTCAATTACAAAAGGAAGAAAGACCAACAAGCACTTACTCTTCTTCCAGTGTGGTGGGAGAAGTAGTACAAACTATGCAGCACTTCATGGAGAAGTTTGGCATGGACCTGTTCACTGTTACACAGGCCTTTCTGAAAAATACTGGTGAAGTGGAGACTACTTTATACTTTCTGCAGACGGGGCAGCGCTTGGATGGGTACCCTGTATGGAGCAGAGAGGATGATTTGGAATTGCAAAAAGATGATGAATGTGTCAGAAATAAATTGATAGCAAAATTTGGAGCTGAAAATGTAGCAAAGCGGGTAGCATTTAGGAAAAGTTAGATAGCAAAGCAGAGGGGAATGACTGATCTGGGACTGTGGCAGGAACTTAAAAAAACAAAATCATGTTAGAAGTGCAAATGTGATGGAAAATGTGATGCAACGTTCTGAAGTTTTAGAAATGCTTTAAAATAGTTTATAAAAGGCCTAGTTTGTAATTGATTTTTATTTGTAATACTGAGTATACTAAACATCTAAAAGTAGAAAATGGTGAAGAGAGGTTCTATACAGTATCAAATTTTCACTGGAAATTTGCTTTAAAGTGTGTATTTACTATATAAACCAGCTGACAGTCCTACCTGTACATTGCTGCATGCAAAGGATTTTGAATCTGGATGGCACCAAAACCTGAGAGAATCATGTTAAGCACTCTAACTTGTGATGCATTATTAGTGCACAATAGCAGCCTGCTCTCTGTCATGTGTCTGTTACTTCAGGCTGTTGTGGATGATCGTTTAATAACCTGCTCTGTCAGTTATTGCCATTACCTTTTTTTTTTTTAATGAACCTTGATTAGCAGCAGACATTTAGGGATGATAACAATGAAAATGTAACTGTTCAAAATCATAGAATCATAGAATCATTAAGGTTGGAAGAGACCTCCAAGATCATCGAGTCCAACCGTCAACCCAACACCCCCATGCCCACTAAACCATGTCCCTAAGCGCCTCATCTACCCGTCTTTTAAATACTTCCAGGGATGGTGACTCAACCACTTCCCTGGGCAGCCTGTTCCAATGTTTAACCACTCTTTCAGTAAAGAAATTTTTCCTCAGAAAAAAGAAGGATCAAGAACATTCATACCAGAAGAGGCGGCGCTTGGTCTCATAAATGAATGCTGAAATGTGTCAGCATTTGGCCATGTGTACTGGGAATGGCCAAAAAAAGGTCACTGTGCCATTATAATATTCAATCTCATGTTACAGAGATCTGTCAGTTAAAACCTCAGGCCGGTAGACAGTCATCTCAGTTTTTATTACCACTTTCACCATGTGTTCTCCAGTGCTAATATTGCAGGGTTTGTCTAACAACATTAACTTTACCATCTTGCTTCATGATTTCAAGAACAATGAATAGCTCTGCCTCAGCTTGCATCTCTACAGATTGAAGAGTCCCAGCTGCTTTAATCCGGGCAAAGTAACACTTGTACCAGACCATGCAGTCTAGTTGGAAAAAGCAGACCAGCTTTCAGGGCCACGTGCAACAGTTCAAGTAGGAAATACAAGTTAAGAAAGAGTGCTCGGAGTTTATTTAGGTATGTATCACCTAAGTCATCTTTGAGAGAGAGAAAACACCATTGCTAGTATACAGTCACAGTCTGAAAAACTCAGTACTTTCAGCCTGAAATCATGCTCTGGTTACTATGTTAATATTATTTGAAGTCAGTCCTGTAAATCTGGAATTCATTCTTTGGTGAAATAAAATGGTCTCATAAAAGCAGAGATTGATTCTCCCCTTCTCCCCCCCCCCCACCTTAGAATTCTATTTTGGGGGGTTTTGCTTATTGCACTGTGGCACTCAAAAAATTAAGGTGAACTAGGAAATTGCCGATTTTAAGCCAAATTCAAATTATATTGAAAGTCAACAATAACTTGATATAATGAGACTGCTACTTCAGAAAACCGCTGTCCTGAAACACCAACTGATTATTTGGGGAGTTAACCAGTGCAACCAAATAAATGCCAAAACTGTTTTAG
>NW_008824759.1:56524-66663 GCF_000699105.1 Pygoscelis adeliae | reverse complement strand
AAGTGAGAATGGTTTGGTACATTCATGCTGCTCAGACTGGTTGCTTGAGACTTGTGTGGAAAACCAGACAAACACTTGACAAGAGAGTGCAAGACAACATAGCAAATAAAGTAAGATTTTTTTTAAAATTAGAAACTTTACCAGCTGGATTTGAAATCCAAGGACTGCTGATGACCAGGTTCATGAACAAGAGACCCGTCACCTCCTGCAGCCAAAACCTCCCATTCTAGCTTGGGTGGTGTACACATCTCAGCAGCACCATAACATCACAATTCAACGGTCATCTTGTTTAACCAAAGCTGCTCTAGAATTCAAAGTGAGAGAACACATTAAATGGCTGCGACATAAAAAGATCAGGTGTAATGCTTATTATATCTTTTTATAACTCTAAGTGACACTTATTTTAAGAGTGAATTTGTCTTTTTCAGGGTGATTAGTCAGACATGCAATGCAAACTTCTGAGTCTGCGTACAGTGCTTTTACCTTTGCAGAACCATACAAACACATTGTCTAACACTGAGGACCTTTCCATACGCACTTGGTGTGCTCGGTAGGCGTAGGAACGAAGATACAAAGAGCACGGCTTACTCAAGATTGCTCTCTTCCATCTGTTCTGAACTCCTGAAAGGCATGGCTTATCCACAGATGCACTCTTGCTTGGGCAGGCATGTGGGTGCCTGTCACTGGGTCTAGGTCTCTTCAGTCCACTTTCCCATTAACAGGACCTGGAGATGTCACTATATCATGCAGTTCTGCTTCAGGGCATTCTGGTTCTGCCTTCTCCCACGATAAAAATCCTTGTTTTCTCTGCTTTGTCTTACCAAAGACAGTTACATTCCTTCCAATATGCTGGAGACAGTTTGGCTTTCCATGTTCATATCAGGTCCCTGTACTATCAGGGAGTGTCAGGAATGCTCTTTTTGGAGTTTAAAGAAGTATACAAGTTTCTTTGTATTATTGCCTGGAGTGGCAATATTTGTAAACCTGTAAGGTTAAGCAGAGTGGCAATGCGCATGCCAGAACTTTGAGTTAAAGACAATTCCAGAGGCAGAAATACTGGTTCTGCAAACTATTATCTGGAATTTGGGTGTTTCCCATTTGCTTCCTTTTAGAGTTAGCCAGCATTCATCAAAATCAATGAATTCTGGCCTTTGATAACTAAAGTTACTAGTGAAGAACTGACTGCATGCACCAGACTGAAGAGCAACAGACAGGAATACTGAGGAGTCAGTTTTCAAATGTCCCTTTGATTGGCGACTTCTCCATCTTACACTTCATTGGTATAAAAGCAGAGTTTACTCTTCTGAACTTGCACAATGTAAACTTGACATTTGTTTCTAAACAGACATCCATGATCTTTATTTTATGCACGTGCCAAAGGATGTAGCCATAGTTTTAAACGTCATGCTCACTGTCTTGAAATTTGGGGGGGGTTGGTTGTTTTTTCCTCCTCCAAGAAGTATTTTAAGTCATCTTTGCTTGCATTAAGACAACTTTAAATTTTCATGTGACCACACTGTGTGGCTTTGGTGCTTCCAGAAAAAAAAAAAAATCTTACCAACTGTTGTATTGAGGAAACATAGCTAAAGGAGTGTAGTAAAGATACACTGAAATCAATGATCCTGCTTTTTCTCTGATTAAGCTTAGGAAGCAGAAGTTAAAGTAATTTTCAAAACAGTACATTAAGAAAATGCATCATATGTTATTTTTATGTCATTTGTTTACTGGCTGACTGGAAACACTATGAAGGCTTTGGTCCAGCTAAACATTTAATACACGGAATTATTGAGTCCACTGAAAACAAGTATTCATAATAAAACTTAGGCCACTCAAGCTGACATTGGTTTATGTAGAGATATAATTAGCAATGTACTGAAAAGAGTCTATGTTTGCTCACAAACAGGCTTCTTGGCACTTAAAGTAGGAAGCTCTTCACTATGACTTCAGTAAGAACAGGCTTCTGAGCCTCCATGCTTTTATCTGAATATGTTGAGTTAAGGTCCATTTTAAACAGACTTCAAAAGAAATACAGTGGCTGTGCGCTTCTCTGGTGCAGTATGAATCCTACTTCTCTATGCCAGCCTGCCTGCTCTGAGTTTGCATAAACACTGTTTAAAGGAAGATGCCTTGCCTTCAGTGAACTTACTACCGGGATGCCAGTGCTGCCTGCTCAGCATGGATTTCGTCATTCAACAATAGGATCCCTAGTAGTAAGACTATGCCTTCCCTAAAATACAACATCCCACCCTTTGCAGGGATTAGGGCTTTAGCTCTAAGAATATAGATATCCACAGCGCTATGGTAGCAGGTGATCTGTAAGTGTCACTAAAGCCTAAATGTTGGATACAACTTCTGATTATCTCCTTTATGAATCTAGCTTCAAATTTTTATTTACACCACACAAGACTGAGATCTGCCTCTTCGGAATTCAGTCAGTATTATTCCAGTTTTACAGATGATGAAATGGAAATTCAGACTCTGGAAAGATGCAGAAAGAGCACCTGAAGTCTTTCCAACTACTAAGAGTAAGAGCTTTGTTTTAAACTATAGCATTGTTTATACTTAGAGGAATCCTATCTTAGTGATCTCCAGAAAGAAACCATGTCCCTGAGGAGAAAACATCCTGTAATCGTGCACATGCGCTTTAACATGTTTTTAGTCTTGGTGATCAGGGCTGATGATTGCTTCATCCAAAAGAAAAACATGACTGAAAGTGAAATTTGGATGGTGACTGACTTTGTGCTGAAGGAATCACCAGCAGCTATAGGAGAAATTCAGCTTGTATGATATACAGACTTAGTAGTGCATCTGAATAATTCAATGTGCTAGGCCCTGTTTAGCGGTAAGAGTATGTCCAGATTCAATTTCAAAGGGCTCCTTCAGAAACATTGACATTCATCTAGTCCTGCACCCAGAAACCAGGAAAACCCTGCGAACAGGGTGACACGCTGAGGTCTGCCCCTGCCCACCCACCCCTTCGATGTCATGAGTGTGCACAGGGGCATTTGAAGAAATAGAATTTCATGGATAAGAGAAGTGCTGCAACAAAACACCAGCCTGTGAAATCTAAATAATTAACAATAATACTGAATGTAACAGAAATTGAAAGAAAGGCTCCTCCCTCCTGCCTATATCGTCTTTCCCACTGCTGACCAATTACACGTCTAGAGCTGCCTTGCTGGGCAGCTAACCTCCCCTACTCACTGCTTGCTGTTGCACAATTCATCCTGCAACTCTCTTTGTAACTGCTGCAGGATGGTCTTTTACCCCAAAGGGACACACAGGATCTGGAATGCTGATACCTACCCCAGTGAAGGTGACTACAGAGCTGCTTCTGAGCTGGGAAGCTCTCCCACTTCTCTAGGCTGCTACTTTTTGTGGTCTCGGAGCTGACTGTTAACTGGGGGTGGCTCACTGGTTTGTTCCACAGGTCCACTCTTTAGCTAGCAGCTACTTTCTCTTGCTAACCAATGTAACTGCTTAGTGTCTGTCTGTAAGCAGAATCGGCACATAACAAAACCCTCATTAATTCTCCAGTACAAAAAAACCCAACGAACCCAGCTGCTGTGAATTTGTCAGAAGAGCCTTCTTCCTACTATTAGAGACTGCTATTCAGTTAGGGCGAGTCCTTCTCTGTCACCCTTCAAACACACACAATAGGTAGAGGCTGGATACTGTTCCTTGCCTATACACCTTCAAACATGAACACAGTCACTATATCCCCTAATTTTAAAATTCAACAGTATTTGTTTCTCTTTTTATGAAGATATTGCAACTTTTTAGTAACATGCAAATGAGGTCTAGTCCTCCAGGTAGTCACTGTCACTTTTCTATAGTGGGCATCTAATGCCCTTCTGGCAAGTTTAATATGAGCGCTCCTCACTAGAGCTACACTGGCATGAGGAGGGCAGTTGACCGACAAAGTGAACAGGGCCTTGGGGCAAGGGGCTGCAGCCAGGGCAGATAGGGAAGAGGAGACCACCGGGAGGAGGAGCAGTGAACGGGGATATGTGTGTGGGGGGAGTGGTGGTGGTGGAGAGGGAAGGGGACACAGCTTCCCATGGCCCTGAACACCCTGATCTTGCCTGGAGCCTCCTCAGATCACCTTCAATGCTCAGCCTTGCCCTGATCACCTTCGCCCAAGGTGCACATCCTCAGAATTGAGCCTCATCCCTTGTTGATGCTTGTGATGCTGTTTAGGGCAGCTGCCTTGCTGTCTCCAGGGAGTGGAAATATTCCAGCTCTGGAGCAATATCTGAATGCACTGTTAAATAGATGCATGTTAAAGGGACTCTGCAATTTACACATGAAAGAGGATGTTTAGAAGGAGGTATTTGTAGGCATTTCACTCCCTAAGTCTGGTAACAAGCTTTTCTCCTTGTCTTATGAACACTGTTAAAAACAGGTAAAAATAATTCTGTTGTTCAGGTTTGAGCTACATATTCCCATTGGAGGTGGGAGAATGGCATCGGAGATGGTGGAGAATAGCATAGCCTATTAAACATAATTTTGTTGTGCTCTAAGACAGGAAATACTCTCACCAAATAATTCAGTAGGATAACTTCCCATTCTCCTCTTGGCTTCTTCAGTCCACTGCCACAAACCTATCTTCCCAGTTCCAGTATTCATACCAATGGAATCTGTGTCCTTACCTTGTCTTTACAGTCTCAACCTTAGCATGAATTCTTCTCAGTCACATATGTGGACTGTGAGAGCTCCCAGGGGAACAACTATTCTTGGTTTTGAAAGCTAGAAGACAGAATTATTTCAGCTAAAAAATAAATGGATTCACATAGTCCCAGAAATGGATACCCATATGCAAACCCAGGAGTTTTTATTTTCAACTATAGCTGGTTTATTCCCTTTTCCCATTATATACTAAGTGAACACAAACATTTCCCCAACATTGCCACCAAGGCTGGATGCCCAGGCACAGGAATGGAGCAAAAGAAAAATTGGGCTTTAAAACTCAACCAATCCGAAAAAAGGATCTTTCCAGAAACCAATGTCTGGTCATCCTTGTGTCTCTTCTGGCATTACATACCCTGGGTGGCAGCATGACATATAATGTCCTCTTTATTCAGCTTCCATTTATATCTCCTCTTCCTTTGCAGTGCAATTGCTCCATACGGTTTCACTAGTATGTAGCTGTGGTCTGTGAGGGGTTTGAGCTCTGCTATCTGGTCCCACTCCTTTGGCATTCTGTTTGCTCCAACCTACACATACTCCCTCTTTCGCGTAAACCATGGACTTAATTCGGAAAACAGGCTTGCATTACTTCAGCCTGCATTGTGGTTGAGCCTCCAGGGGCCTTGGAGAGTGACCCTGTGCTGCTGAGAAAGCTCTCATGAGTGCAGTCGGGGTTCCTGTGTTACTTGTCCTTGCATAGCACATCCATGCATGCACTCTTACACACATATGCATGCACCTCTGTCCTCTTTTGCTCTAGTAAACAGTTCTCCACTCTGCAGCCTTCAGAGAGTAGGTGCAGAGAGTAGCTTTTCTGCCTTCAGAATTTGTTACTCAGAGGAGTTCTGGGCAAACAAAAGATCCAGCGACATATTTTTTTGCTCTTCTTCAGACTGAATGAGCCGGTAGCCCAGCAAGTCCATTGCATCCTTGCACACATTTTGCACTTTTTCTATTTTCTGGAAGGGAAGGGTCTTCCTCCAGGCCTGGGATACTCTCAGTGCATCTCTGGACCCAATATCGAAGGCCTGTGCTCCTTGCCCCTTCCCATGGGTGATGTTGTGCAACCACTTCTGAAGTTCTGGTGTGAAATGGAGTTCTGCAAACCTGTACATCTGAGCAGCCCTTGCTAGTGGGTCTCTGACAATGTCTTCATAGCGAACCAGAAGGTAGCGGTCTTTCAGGAAGCTGGGAATGGCCTGCCTGCCTGCCTTGTAAATCTCAACGTGGCTTTTGCAGATTACTTGCATTGTGTTGTAGGGCTCCGTTTCTCCCTTTGTCCTCTGGGACCCCACAACAATGTTACTATCACGTTTCAGGTCTGCCATGGTATTCTCTCGGGACCTGAACACAGCCCGAGGATCACGTACCAAGTGAATGATTTTGAGGTTCAGGGACGGATCAGTGAGAAGGGGGTAAAGAACTTTCAGGTCAAAGAACCGAACCTCCTTGATGGCAACATGGCTGTAGGTTTTACAAGCTTCCTCCACCTTGCTGAATGGATACTTGCCACAGATTGTTCTGCAATTGCCTGCAGTGATTATGTCACTGCGACTGAACAAGTCACAGGCAGGGGGGGAGCACAAGGCTCGGCTTGTTTCCCACTGAAATAAATCAGACTTTTTCTTCTGGCTAGACATGTAAGCATCAAATACAGACATGTCACACAGAAAGACCGACCTGACTAGGTCCCGCACTGCCATGTGTAAGACTTTGGCACTGTTCTGGTACATTGTAACCCACACGTGCCATGCGGGCTCCATCAGGTAGAAGACGCTGGGGTGCTGGCTGAAGATTTGTCCAGTGAAGGAAGATCCTGACCGCCAGGAGGAGAGAATGAGGATGTGGACTGGAGAAGGTTTTTCTTCCATGGAGGCATTGTTGCTGCAGGGTAGGAAGTAGAAGTGGATCAGAAGGAAGGACAGAACTGCCAGAATCAGGAGCATCTTCACCCTTTTAGGTGTCATCATGGTTGCAAGGGACCTGCAGAGACAGAGGAAGTTCAGCATCACAGGATCATGAAGGCAGGATGTGGTGCATCAGGATCCCGCTAATCCCTCTGCAGGGTCAGCGTTTTGGAAAGCTGCCACACTACCAGTGATATTGTGACAACCACAGCACAAGGTGTCTTTGGAAAGGACATAAATACTGCAGGGCTGAAGGTTTTCTGTAACAAAACCACTGTTTATCAGTAAGCCATTCTAATGCAGTCTTAGAAGATCACCAAAAAGCTTGTCTGCACTTTTATCAAAGTTTAAGAGTTAGTTCAGTGTATTGAAATAAGTCAGTACACACAAATGTGTACTTAGTGTACACAATCCCTGCAGACATGATCCCAGCAATTTTTATGGAGGAAAGATGGAACAAACAGTTTTTGTGGAGAATTCAACAGTTCCACATTGTTACTTTTAAGCTCCTGCTCTGACGACTGTTTACAATTATTTTTATGCCAGAATGCTGTAAAAATACAAATGTAGGTTTCATTTTCTTTTGCTTATATTCTTTTTGGAATTTCAGGAAATATTTATTGTCATCACAGGCAAAAACTCACATACCAAAGTGTCATGGTTTAACCCCAGCTGGCAACTAAGCACCACGCAGCTGCTTGCTCACTCCCCCCAACAGGATGAGGGAGAGAATCGGAAGGGTAAAAGTGAGAAAACTCATGGGTTGAGATAAAGACAGTTTAATAGGTAAAGCAAAAGCTGTGCGCACAAGCAAAGCAAAACAAGGAATTAATTCACTACTTCCTACTGGCAGGCAGGTGTTCAGCCATCTCCAGGAAAGCTGGGCTCCATCATGCGTAATGGTTACTTGGGAAGACAAACGCCATCACTCTGAACATCCCCCCCCTTCCTTTTTCTTCCCCCAGCTTTATATATGCTGAGCATGATGTCATACGGTGTGGGATATCCCTTTGGTCAGTTGGGGTCAGCTGTCCCGGCTGTGTCCCCTCCCAACTTCTTGTGCACCCCCAGCCTACTTACTGGTGGGGTGGGGTGAGACGCAGAAAAGGCCTTGACTCTGTGTCAGCACTGCTCAGCAGTAACTAAAACATCCCTGTGTTATTAACACTGTTTTCAGCACAAATCCAAAACATAGCCCCATACTAGCTACTATGAAGAAAATTAACTCTACCCCAGCCAAAACCAGTACACAAAGGAAGTAATTTGGCACTGTAATAAATCCAAGCACAACATTATCTCCTTCACAATCAGAGCATCATAGGCAATTTTGCTAGAAAGGCCCACAAGGGTTTATCTCATCCATCTTTGTGTAGGCAGGCTCACCTACAACTAATCCCTTTCTTAGCTTAACTCCTTTTTAAAGACTGTTTCCTGCTACCCCTGCCTCCAACCCCACTCATCCTGTGGGTCTTTTATGAGAAGAGGTACAACACAATGTGTTAGTCCAACTCAAAGGTCTGCCCAAAGCTGGCTCCTTGTTTCTCACACTAAACTTCTATTCTGCCTGTTGAGGATGACTTCATTATTGGAAAACGTCCATTGTGCTGCCTGGGGACAATTCATAGCCTGAGTACTGGCTGGCACAGGAATCTGCAGGAAGTACACCATCAGGGATGGGATCTGAGGCAGAAAGGATTCACTTAATTTTAAAAAAGTACATTAAAGCATGCTCTGCCAACTTCTCTCTTGTGCGCTCTCCTCCCCTCCCCCAGCCATGCCTGGTTGTGCCTTGAATATAGGTGGGTACATGCAGCACTGGCCGCCCCTGGGGACAGGCTCCTCAGATAGCACAGAAGTCCACACAGTATGATGTGATCCCCTGCCACCACATGCCAGGCTGGCAGTTTAGCTGTGCTGCAGTGGAGGCAGGCCTCTCTGGCCAGTGCAACTGCTTTACATTTCCCAAGATGAACTAAAATTAAAAAACCTTACTGGTTCTCAGTCATGGTCAGTCTTTCCAGGTGCTTCCACACCCAGACAGGATAGAGAGAGCAGGGCCTTCAGGGCTGCAGGGCAAGCTGGAAGTTCTCCTGGACAGAGCAGCACTGGAGCCCAGGTCCTCAGCTTTGTACACTGCTTTTGTGCAGCCCACAATTGACTGAATTCAGGCAGACATGCCTGAATACCATTCAGAGCAGCTGCCTCCCTACTAAAGCAGCAGAGGTATAAAGTGTGCCCCAACTGGCTTCAACGCAGACACTGCTTCCCCACGATGTGCTTACCATGTTATCTTCTGGGTCCCTGGTGATGCGTGGATGTTCCCAGTCAAAATTTCCCTAACCTCCCTCCTTATGCCCTGCCTCAATTTCCCTCTGCAGAGAAACTTTCAGACTAATTTGCATGGAGGTGCCTACTCCCACGATTTCAGTTACTGTAGCGCTGATGTTTAGATTTCCAGGTACAGTCACTGCTGCTAACCAACTAGGAACATTAGTAATCTTTCCCTCCAGCATATACGCATAAATTGGTTTGTTTAGCTAATCTACCTCCTGTGCATTCGTTTTGAGCTTAGGGTTTATAAGGCAGCAATTACAATTTCTCAGAGCCAGGACAATACCCAGCCCAATGGGTAAGCCTGGTTGTTGCCAATAAGTGCTACCACAATACGAATTTTAGTTTAGTAGTGTCTTGCAAGGATGGGGCTGTGCATTTAGTGAGGGTCCACACGCTTCTGGTCTCCTGAACAAGAAGCCCGCTGATTTTTTCAGTTATACAAATGGACTGTAGTGTTCAGGTCTGACAAGAAGCTGATCCAGGTCAACGTTCGGACCAAGCCTAGGAAGAGCTGCAAACAAAGACTGTTGTAAAAATAAGTCATATATCGGCTTCCTCCTTGCAAACGAATACAGCAGTGTTTACCAAAAGTCCTGGCTTCCAAATGAACTTTGATGATATCACTTCCATCTGGCACCATTAATATAATTATTCTAACTCCCGACAAAATTCCTGGACTATAGCCAGAAGCTCTTAATTGAGTTGAGCAGATGTGAACATTGGCATTAAGACACCCAGGCAGATTTAAAACCACAGAAATCATTATTTCTCTGGAAACCAGTGTGTGAATAGTCTGAGTAAAAGAGAATTAATTCAGGTTTTTTTGGGAACCAAGGGTGTGCTTTTATCTTGAATCAAACCAGGGCAGGATAGCTGGATGTTTTAGACATTTCAGAGAGTATGCAGACCATCCCTGTGACTGCTCTTGGTGTTTGCCTGAGAAATGGCCTTATGTGAGGCCACAGGCTCAACAGGTTCTCCACTCTTATACAAGAAGTAGTGATGATTGTTGCCCTGACCAGTCTGTCCCACAGGGAGAGGAGAAGGACTGAAGTGAGTTGTGTGTGCCTGGTAAAGTGGAATAGAGAAGCAGCAAAGAGTGGTAGAGGTTCTTTTAGGCATTTCCTAATATGAAAGAAATACTGATTACATAACCTTCTTTTTCACCACTGTATCTCTCGATCATGGCAGCTGGGATGTTCCTAAACT